>NC_142415.1:480000-780000 GCF_059516105.1 Syngnathus floridae | reverse complement strand
TTTGGTAAACGGCTCTTTATTTAACAAAAGGAGTTCAACAAGCCAACAACTACTGAACTGTAACGATAAAAACATATACAAGTTGCTACACGAAATAAAATATATCAAATAACTATAACATAAATACGTTTTTTAAAACTTGTGTCACTCCAAATCATTAAATCCTTCAAACGTGGGGCCCTTCGTCATCTTCGTCATCCCGTGATTGAATCCTTTCTCCTTTATGTAAACAACCGCCGCGCTGCTGACGTCACTTTCAGTTCAAATGACAGTAATCCCTTGCTACATCGCGGTTCGTTTATTGCGGTTTCACTACATCGCGGATTTTTGAATTTTGAAAATTTGTGGAAAAAATTCACATATGAGTCGCTCCTGAGTATAAGTCGCCCCCCCACCCAAACTATGGAAAAAAACGCGATTTATAGTCCGAAAATTACGGTACAAGTTGCTAAATTCAATTTACAGTAATCCCTTGCTACATCGCGGTTCATTAATCGTGGTTTCACTTTTTTTTTATATATAATTTTGAAAATTTATGAAAAAATTCACATAAGTTCCTCCTCAGTATAAGTCGCCCCCCATCCAAACTATGAAAAAAAACGCGACTTATAGTCCGAAAAATACGGTACAATCCACGCCCACACTTCCCCCTTTAACGTTCTCTCATGGCGCTCTCTACTACGTCTGCCTTACAACAACACACACACACAGGGCGCACTGCAAATCCACGCCCACAATTTCCCCTTTAACGTTCTCATGACGCTCTTTACTACATCCGCCTTACAACAACAACAACAACACACAGGGCGCACTACATGATGGGGCGCGCTGCACATTTTGAAGAAAATCTAAGACTTTTATTCGCATCCTATAATCGTGAAAATATGGTAGTTGTTGGTCAGTGACAGTATGAGTTTTCTGCATATAAATGATAACTCCACTTTTGTAATACTTGATGTCAAAATATTGCTTTATGCATCGTCTCGTGTTTTACCAGTAAGCAGGTAATTACTATTCATTTTGGAAGTTAAGAGTCACCTGTTATGATTGATTGATTGTTTGTTTGTTTGTTTGTTTGTTTGTTTGTTTGTTTTTAGGCTCAGTGACACACAGGAATGCCTGGAAAGCTCACTCATTGAGAAGGAAAGCGCTTTAGCCAAGACATCAGAAAAACTGGAGCTCATCAACAGCCTCAAAGAATCTTTGAGTGAAAAAGGAATTCAGTGCAAAGAGATGTCTGACAAACTCTTTCAGACTGAGCAAGCTGTAAGGTTTTGGATTTTTTTCAGCTAAAGCTGGGCATATGCACTGTGCAAATCAAACTTCTTTCAAGCACAAGACCAACCAATCCATCAATTAAGGCCATTTTATAAATCATTCAAACAAATGAATTTCTACAGTGATTATCTGGCTTAGAATTGACCCTGCCACACAAGCACACATCCAAACACACACATAAAGGTGACAAGTAAAACCTTAAGGAGTTTATAATCCTGAGAGTGAGTAAGAGCATCTTGTTGAGAAAACATCTCAAGAAATGATCATTTTCAAAGTTTTGGAAACAGATTTGGCTTCGTTGACCAAGCTGGGTCTTCCAGAGGTGTCCATAATATCAGATGATCTAAAAAAAAACTAAAGAGCATTGCTCTGTGATGCACAAGGTAGTGCTGACAACTCATTGAGGTAATTGCCGAAGCTAACATTTACAACTCTATTTGAGTTGGAGGACTTCAAACCCCTTTTTACTGATGTGGTTACATCGCACTAGCCAATCAGATGACTTAGATTTAGACTAAAATGATGAAAACATGAAAAATCATACCTTTGAACATTGAAGCAACACAAAGATGGAACATATTCATTCATTCATTCATTTTCCAAATTGCTCATCCTTACGAGAGTCACGGGTCACAAGTGTTTGTATCTATCCCAAGTGTTTGTGAAGATTCATACCGTCTTTTTCAAGTTGACTATATTAACCAGTTCTTTTAGTCAGGGAAGGTTTTTACCTACTTTATATGTTTCGGTTACCTAGCTGTCAGGACCTTAATGCCGTCTGTGTAACTATGATGAAAATTACAGGCATCTCTCATCTTTCAAGTGCGAGAACTTGCACAATTGGTGGCTGACTAAATACACTGCTCAAAAAAATTAAAGGAACACTTTGAAAACACATCAGATTTCAATGGTGAAAAAAAAAAAGTTGGATATCTATACTGATATGGACAGTTTAATGTCTCAGGAACAAAAGGATGCCACATCTTTTGATGGAAATAAATGTTTTCAGCCTACAGACGGCTCAGTATATAGACACCCCAAAAATCAAAGTGAAAAAATGTGTCAGGCTCGTCCAGTTTGCCTAAATTCAATTTCTGCAACTCAAAATTCTTTTCAATATCTTGTGTGGCCCCCACGAGCTTCTATGCATGCTTGACAACGTCACATCATGCTCCTAATGAGATGACGGATGGTGTCTTGTGGGATGTCCTCCCAGATCTGTCTAAGGGCATCAGTAAGCTCCTGTAAAGTCTGAGGAGCAACCTGGCGGCGTCTGATGGACCAAAACATTATGTCTCAGAGGTGTTCTATCGGGTTTAGATCAGGTGATCATGAGGGCCATTCAATCGTGTCAATTCCTTCATCCTCCAGATACTGTCTGCATACTCTTGCCACATGAGGCCGGGCATTGTTGTGGATCAGGAGGAACCCAGGACCTACTGCACCAGCGTAGGGTCTGACCATGGGTGCAAGGATTTCATCCCAATACCTAATGGCAGTCAGACTGCCATTCTCTAGCCTGTAGAGGTCTGTTCGTCCCTCCGTGGAAATGCCTCCCCAGACCATCACTGACCCACCACTGAACCGGTCATGCTGAATGATGTTGCAGGCAGCATATCGCTCTCCTTGGCTTCTCCAGACCCGTTCACGTCTATCACAGGTGCTCAGGCCATCCTCGTGAAGTCTGTTTCTGACTGTTTGGGCAGAGACATTCACACCAGTAGCCTGCTGGAGGTCATTCTGTAGGGGTCGGGCAGTGCTCAACCTGTTCCTCTTTGCACAAAGCAGCAGATATCGGTCCTGCTGATGGAATGAGGACCATCGGTCCTGCTGATGGAATGAGGACCATCTACGGCCCTGTCCAGCTCTTCTAGAGTAACTGCCTCTCTCCTGGAATCTCCTCCATGCTCTGGAGATTGTACTGGGAGACACATCAAATCTTCTTGCAACACCACGCATGGATGTGCCATCCTGGAGGACAATCTGCGCAACTTCAGGAGGGTTAAGAAATCACCTCATGCTCCCAGTCGTGATAATGACTCTAGCTAAAGCCAACACTTGTGGAAAAATAGTTAAAAAAGATCAAGAGGGAGGAACTTGAAATGGCCTCCACCTGCAAAACCTGTCCTGTTTTGGGGACCATCTCATTGTTGCCCCTCTAGTGCACCCGTTGTTAACTGCGTCAACACCAAGGCAGCTGAAACTGATTAACAACCCCCTCTGCCACGTACCTGACCAAAACCTTATCAGAAAAGTGTAATTGAATTCATGCCATACCCTGATAAAAAAAACAAAAACTGTTCCTTTAATTTTGTAGAGCAGTGTATTTTGCCCCACTGTATTAGTTGAAAGTTCGCTTAAAAATGTAGGTCTTGAGGCTGTTCTTAAACATAAACGTTCTCTGTAGCCCTGAGGTTCCCCGGCAGGCTGTTCAACACACACATTTTAAACCCCTATCCCACAGAGTGGTGGACAATTGTTAGTGCTTGCAAATGTTGCCTTTGTCAGGTTTCGTTTAATTTCTCAAAGGTTTGCCATTCGGTCACCAGACATTAATTATACTGTACTTTTCTTCTTCTAAGAGAATTTTGAACGTATTTCATATTTTCTTGCAACAAAAAAAAAAACTACAAAAACTTTTGGCAAACATCTGGCAAATATTTCGTAAACATTTGCGATTGTGAACCTTCATTTTGCAACCTTCAGCAATTGTTCGTCCCTCAGTGGGATAGCAGCAAAAGAAGGGCTTGCTTATGACACATTTGATAAACTTTACGTGGTTCTTTAATTTCAAATTTCAAATCACACTCAAGTATTTGTTTAAAAGCAAATTCAAATTAAATGTTTCATAGTATGTCCCTTTTCAAACGACTTCTTATGACAATGTATGCCCAGCTTTAGGCAGTATTAGTGTTGTTGGCTTGATATTAATTAGTTTAATTCTCTTATTTCTTGTACTCAGCTTGAGAATGTTTCCAAGAAAAGCAGTATCTCAGAGAAGCTCTGCTCTGAGTTAAAAGCAGAAGTCACTGATGTCACACAGAGGCTGAGTGAGCTGAGAGACAAGGTGCGCTTCTCTCTAATCTATCTCTTTTTAGATATATTTAACCAATTTTGCCAAGTTTCCATTTCTCTTTTATTGGTGAAAAAAAGTAGAAATTACCCAGTCTTACCTAAAAGTTTGATTTATTTGTTTATTTTGCAGAGTCAGAAGCAAGACATCATTATAGACACATTACAAACTGAGCTTGACCAAACGAATGAGGAATTAGACAAGTTAAACACGTCCCACCTGGAAGAAAGGGCCCAACTCATTCATGATCTTCAAAGTTGTGAACGGGAGATTGATAGCCTGAAAGATACTCTGTTGGAAAAAGACAAAGCACTAAACACCACCATGTTGGAATATTCAGAACAGTTTACAGTTCTCAAAGAAGAGCTTCGACTCAAGGAAGAAAACTTGATTCAAGTAGAAAATGCATTGACAAAAGCAGGTCGAGAGGTCACAGTTATTAGCGATTCGCAGACTGCAGATCAGCAATCGCTTAATAGCAAGATTACAGAGCTTGTTGAGAATCTAAAGGGTGTTAGGATGGAATTAGACAAGGCCAAAGAAGAAAGCAAATCTAAAGTAGCAGAGATGGACCAACTAATTAAACAGGCTAAAGAGGATAAACAAACTATTCAGGACCTCCGATCTCAAACTCAGAAACAAACTGTGAGCCATCATGTCCAGCTTTCTGGATGTGAAACACTCATCTCTTCACTAAAAGAACAACTGGAATTAGCTAACCTAAGGCAACACGAGTCTGATGAACTCGTGTTGCAGCTCAAGGAAATAAATGCTAACAATGAGAAAAATATTCTTCAAAAAGAAGAGATGTATGAAAATGAACTGAAAACTATAAAGGATGAAAAGAACAAACTTCTATCCCAAGTAGAAAAATTCAATCATGACATGGAGCTGTTGTCCAAAGAATTAAAGGAACGAGCACAAAGTAAGGACAATGTTCAACAAGAGATGGAGAAATATAAGGAAATCATAACATTTCTGGAAAACCAACTGAAGGCAAATGATGAACAGGCAAAGGATGAGCGACAGAGCTATAATGCAGAATTACAGGTCAGGGAATCTGAAAATAAGAAGTTGCGCAAAGAACTTGATAACAACATTGAAAATGTCTCAAACATGAAGGATCTCTTAAAACACATGGAGACTGAGAAAGAACAGTTGCAAGAAAAGCTTATAAATCTCACTGAAAACCTGGAAGTACAGAATCTGAATGAAAACCAACTTAATGAAAATATTACATCTGCCCTCGAACTTAACAACAATTTAAAGAGACAAGTACAAAACTTAACAAAGGAAAATGAAAGACTTGAATTAGAAGTAACTGAAAAGGTTGCGACAATTTCAGAAATCAAGTTCGAAAGAGATTCTTTGCATGCAAAGTTATCCACATTAGAATCACAATATTTCCAAAACAGCAGTATGATTCATGAATTAGAAAAGAATAAAGAAGATTTAATTTTACAAGCTACTGATTTAAAAAGAGATCTTGAACAACACACACTCTCAAACAATGAGGTTGTCCTGGCCAAAACAAAAGAATGTAGTAACCTCAACCGGTTACTCGGGGAAAAGGAGGACATCATCACACAACTGCAAGGGCAACTGCAGAGCCACATTTCTGAGGCAGATGAGTTGCGCGTTACCATAGAAAAGAACCACCAGGTTGCCTCTGATCTTCAAGCAGAACTGGAGGCCCGAAAAATTGATCAAATGCAACTTAAAGAAACATTGACTCTTCTTCAAGCACAAGATTGCAGTCTGAAGTCTGGGCTATTGGAGAAGGATTCAACTTTGAAGGAAAAACAGGAAGAGTGTCATGGTTTGCAGAGTGAGATTATTTTCCATAAGGAATCTGTACGTAAGCTCCAAGAGGAAGTTGAATCACTAAATTCGGAACGCTCGCAGTTTTGCAAGGATCTCAAAGAAAAAGAAATGATGATGAAAAATATGGCGCAGCAGTGCCAAAAACACAAAGATGACTTTGATGATGCAAACAATAATATGAATCGTCTCAAAAACGAAATCAATGAAATGAAAGAAAAATCCAGAAAACTCAAAACAGAAGCAAACTTCAGGGAAACCGAGCTGAGAACCCTTAAAAGTAAAATGCACACAATCATGTCAGAAAGCCAACAACTTCATGCAGTTTTAAAATCCATAGAAAATGAACTTGACAAGAAAACACATATTATTTCAAACCTTGATACAGAACTCAAAGCCACTCTTGAGCAGAACTCCAGTTTTAGCATGAATGTAACTAGTCTAACCGAAGATAATGAACGACTACAAAAAGAGGTGTCACAGAACAATGCATTGGCTTGTCAATTAAAAACCGAGATCAGTCTCCTCAAAGAACAGAAATCTGAACTTGAGGAACAAAACACAAATGATAAGAAGATAATCAATGATCTTCTGAATGAAAAAAATTATCTTATTGATTCCGTAAGTAACACAAAACAGGTCATCCAGGAAAGGGAAATCTCTAACAAAGTATGTTTGCTTGAGAAAACAAATGAATGTAATACCCTTTCAAAAACACTGAATGAAAGGGAACAACAGATTCAAACATTGCAAGAGCAAGTAAATGACCTAAAAACTCAGATAAATCAGTTGAAACTCTCTATGGTTGAGAAAGAAGAAATCCTGTTAGACAAAAAATCACTCTTAGAAGCCCAGCATATCCAACAACTGCAATTGCAGGACACCATCTCTATGCTTCAAGAACAGGGGTCCGTCCTAAAGACAGGGATAATGGAGAAGGACACAATGCTTCAGCAAAAGTCAGATGAATGTATTGTTCATCACAATGAAGTCATGCTGCAGAAGGACCTTGTGTTGCAAATGCAGTGTGAGGTTGAGTCAGTCAGACAAGAAAGCTTAGAGACAAAGCAACAGTTAGAACAAAAGGAACACATGTTAAAAGATCTAACAAATGATTTTGAAAACCAGCAAGAAGAGCTCAATGAATGTACTCAATCCATGATCAAACTTGAAAGTCAGCTCGCAGCCGTGAATAACAGCGTAGAAGAGATGCAGATTGAAATTACCAATCTCAAGGATTCTGTGGAGACGCTTACTTTTGAAAATTGTCAACTAAGAAAAGAGAATGAGCTGATGAAAGCTGAGGTAACTGATTTAAAAGATGCAATTCAAGCCCTAAATGATCAGAATGTAAGCTTGAAATCTGAGCTTCAGAAATCTTGTGTAGAGCTTTCCAAAGCACATGAAGAACTTGCACATCTCAAAAAAGCAGTTAATGAAAGTGAACTCCAGCTCAAAACTACACAGTCAGAAAAGGAACATCTTAATTTAACCATCCAAGATAAAGATGATTCCCTAAAAGAACTTGAAAGTAGGATATCTGAGCAGGAGGAGCAGTTGAAACTGAAAGATAATGAAATGTTTGCTTTGAAAGTCCAAGTTACAGACCTTGGAGATTCTGTCTGCAAACTTAGAGGTCAAATCCACGGTCTTACCTCAGAATCAACAACTTTAAAAAGTATATTGGCGAAAAAAGAGCAGTCTAGTCTTGAAGATCAAAGAAATGTCACGCTTGTGAATGAACATTTGAATGTTAGTCTTCAAGACAAAGAAAAAGAGTGTGAGATCTTAAAAGAAAAGCTTTCACACCTTGAAGAAGAGTCTTTTAAGATTAACAGCATCCTCCAAATGCAGATAGTAGAAACAAAAAATCTTGAAAAAGCCTTGGAAGAACGAGACTTTCGTCTTATGGACCAGTCACAGTCTCTTCAAAGTTTACAGAGAACAGCCGATGAGTTTTTGCTTTTCAAAAGTCAGTTTGTCGAAAGCACAGAGTTAATGTCACAATTACAAAATCAAATACAGATACTGTCATCGGATGCTTCCAACCACAAAACATCAGCTGAAGAAAAACAAACTGCCCTCATTAACCTGCAAGAAAAATATGCAGCCAATTTGGAAGATTTGCAAGATATGAGAAAGCAGCTGTCCCAAAGGACTGATGAAGTGTTGAGCCTAAAGACTTTATCAGATGAACACAACACAGCAAAGACCACCATAAAAACTTTGAGAAATGAGCTTTCCTTAATCCAAAATAAACTTGAGAAGACACAGAACCTGAATTCCAAGTTGTCAAAAGAAAAAGATGAAGCATTTGCCTCTCATCAAGCAAATGTCTCTCATTTGACTGTTGAAATCGAAAAACTAAGAGCTCAACATCTTCAAGTTGTGGGCCAAATGAATGCATTGACAGAGAACCTGGAACAGAGAGAAATGGCTTTACATGCAATTAACAATCAGTACACAGCCCAAGCCAAACATACATCTGATCTTATTTCTAAAATACAGAAACTAGAACTGCAAAATAAGAAGCTGAATGAAGAGATTAGTTTGTCAAGAAAAGAGCACCAGAGCGCCCTCACAGCTGTCAACAATGAAAATATACACTTAGTTGAGGATATTAGGAAACTTCTTGCAGAAAAGGAAGGGCTGGAGAAGCTACATCATCAAATTTGTGAATCCAAGGGGGACCCCAAGGTTCAGTTGGAGCAGCAGTCCAGCAGCATAAGTGAAAGCATCCAGCAAATGGTGTATGACAAGGAGAGCCTCCAAACCAAGGTTAGTGCTCAAGATGAGGAAATTTCTCAATTGAAAGATAGTATTCATAAGATGGACCAAATGCTGCAGGACACTGAAAAAGAGTGGCTGCTTGTCCTAGATAGAGAAAAACATGATAAGGCACTACTTGTAGAACAATTGAATAATGTTGAAAATGAAATGTCATCTAAAGATGTGAAGGTAAATGCTTTGAAACAGGACCTAGACAATTTGCAAGACAAACTGGCTGAAGCATTCTCCGCTATTAAAAAAGGTTCTGATCTTCTCAGTGCAAGAGAATTTGAGGCATCAACCTCTAGGATACAACTTGAAAAGGTCATGGCATTAGTCAAGGAAAAGGATAACGAGAACAAAACTTTGCAGCAGGCTCTTGAGGCTGTGGAACTTGAGTTAGAACAGCTTGTAGCAAAATTCAGTGGTGCTGACGCCATATCCGTCATTTTGCATGAGGACAAATCACATTTGCATCAAATGATAAAACAAGTTGAAGCCACTCTTTACTCTGAGGTAGATGCTTTGAAAAACAAGTTTGATACTACTATAGCAGATTTTCAAAAAATGCAAGCTGCCCTTGATGAAGAAAATAAGAGTAATTATGAAAAAAGTCAAGAAATGTTTGTTTTACAGAGGAAAATAGAGAATTTACAAACTCAGCTGAAGACTGAGGAAGAAAAATCAACAGAAGCTTCTCTGAAACACTTGTCTTTACACAGGGAACTTAAAATAAAAGATGATCAAATCAACTCCATGACCATTCAGATAAGTCAGCAAAAAGAATTACTCATTGGGCTTAGTCAGCAGTTAAAAGAAAAGGATGCATCAATTTCCCAAGTCATGGAGTCTGCCTTAAATGAAAGGGTGAAACTTGGTGAGGAAAATGACCATTTATCAAAACAACTAGCGATTATACAACAAGATTATGACACATCCACTAAGCAGTATAAGGAGATTTTCCTCCAGCTAGAAGAACATAATTCATGTACCCTAAGGGAGAATGAAATTAAGAACTCAGAAAAACTTGATCTGCTAAAACAAAACAGTGACCTAAAATGTGAGATAGCAAACATTTCTAAAGAAAAAGATACAGTGAAGAAAAAACTTCAAGCGTCTTTCATTATTCGAAAGGATCTGTTGAAAAAAAATGAAGAGTCTGAAAAAAAATGTGACGGTCTTAACAATGATATTTCATGTTTACAAGACAAATTAGTGGAAACCACAACACAAGCTCAGTCTGCAGCAAAAGTGCTTGATGAAAGGATTGCTCTCCTTGAAAAGGAATGCTTTGATAAAGAAAGGGAGATCCATTATCACAAAATGCAAACTGAAGAACTTGCTGAGCAACTTGAATCTGAAAAAAACTTTTTTCACTCGTCAGAAAGCGAAACAGAGAGTTGCTTGACAGAATTATTGCAACAACTCAATGAGAAACGTGTCCAAATCCAACATCTTCAGGCATGTGCTGCTGAGCAACAGAATAGTTTTGAACAAGAAAAGAGACTGATAGAAAATGTGGAAGAGCATCAGAATAAAATCACAGTATGTAAAAATCTGTCTAAAGACAAAGCTTTCCCCAATGATAATGCTGGTGTGTTAGAGAACAAGCTTGCACAAATGAAGCAAGAAAAGGCACTGCTGCAAAAAAAGATCCAGGTTGCATTACTAGCACGTAAAGAGACTCTCCAGAGAGCTCAAGAAAATGAGAAACAATTAACCAAAGAATTAAATGAACTGAAAGATAACTATAAGGCACTCTTGAAGCAACACTGTCAGCAGCCAAATGAGCTCACTGCCATTCAGTTCAAATATAATGAGAATCTTAGCGAACTGGGGCAACTCCAGAGAACCTCATTGTCTAATTTGGATGAATTAAAGATTTTAAGAGAGCTTGTTCAGGAGAAGGATGAAACTGTGCAAGATTTAAAGATTTCTTTGGCAGAGAGCGAGAGAGAGTGCCATTCAAAATTGCAAACCCAATTGGAAATTAAAGACAAGGCTCTCATCTTGATGGAGGAAAAATCAGAGACTCTGGCTTCTAATTCCCAACCTGGCAGGATAATAGAACAAGGTCAGCTGAAAACAAATGAAGTAAAGTTTCAAGATTCAATGGAAGAAAACAAGACTCATTTGGATCAAGTGTCAACCATCCAGAGAGTTTTGGCAGAGGCACAGCAACGGCTGTGTGTGAAGGAGTACAGTTTGACGAGTATGCTTGAAAAAGCACAGTTAGAGTACACTGAAAAAGAAACAAATTTGGTATCGTTGAATATAGACAATGTAAATGCCTTGAGAATAATTGATGAACTCAAGATAGAGTTAGGCACGCTCCATACTCAGCTGAACCAGTGCAAGCATGTCAAAGAGCTGATGTATGAAGAGATTGCTGAAGCGTCCATCAAGGAAGAACATGTAAATGAAGATGCTGTAAACACTGTTGACAGATGTGCTGAAGACTTAAAAACAGTTCCAAAACATGAAGATAAGTCTGCAATATCAGAAAAGGATGAGCTGATTGCTGCACTTCAACTACAATTGCAGCAGATAAGTAAAAACCATGACATTTCCACTATGAGCATGAAAAGGGAAAATGAACAACTTCATCAATCTCAAGAAGATTGTGGCAAAGTAAATAATCAGGATAATCATAATAAAATGACCCTACTAACTAAGAAACTTCAAGCAGCTTTAGTCTCAAGGAAAGAACTCATGAAGGAAAATGCATCATTGAAAGAACAAGTTGGAAATCTGTCATCAAAAATCAATGCCAAAGAAGTTGAATGCCTTGCCCTAGAATCCTCATTTTCAAGACTAAAACAACAAAATGTAGTCCTTGAAATAGATATGAAATCTGTTAACACTGATAAAGAGAAGCTTAGCTCTGAAGTTGATCGTATCCAGAATGACAATTGTAGTCTATCAGACGCATGTGAAAGCTTGAAGCAAACCATAGAGAATATCACACAGCAGAAGCAAGCATTTTCCTGCCAGCTAGAATCTCTCAAAGACTCTCAGACGGAGGAGCTGACCAAATGGAAATCAAAGCATTCAGAACTTGAACAAGACTATGAGACCCTTTTACAAGCATATGAGAATGTTGGTACTGAAATGGACAAGATGAGACAACATTTGGAAGGAGCCAAAAGTGATAGACAGGAAGCCCTCCGAAAATTGCTCAAATGTGAGACTGAGATGGTATTTATGCACGGCCAAGCCAGACAAGTAGAGGAGGAACATGAAACACTTAAAGAAAAAATGCAGACATTTTCAGAAGAGAAACAGCACATAATTGAAGAACTGCAGCAAGAAAATGATACCATTAAAAAAGAACTGGTCGAAATCATTGAAACCCACAGGATAGCAATATTTGAGCTGACTAACAAAAATCAGCACTGCGAGGCCAAAATTTTACAACTGAAGTCTTCACTGGAGGCTTGCAAAGATAATATTGCAGATATGCATGTTAAAAACAGAGAACTGACTGAAAAGCTAAATGGTAGTGATTCAAAACAGTGCATGGAATCAAAATCTCACGCAAAGAACGTGCAACTTAAACTTGATGAGACATTAAGTGAGAAAAATGTGTTGATTACCCAAATTGAGGCCCAGAACACTGAATTTATGGCTCAACTTGAAAGCAATAAGGTTTTACTGAAAGAAAATAAATTTGTTTCTGAAAGACTTCAAAAACTACACAGTAGTCATGAAGTGCAGCTGCAAATAAAAGAGGATGCCATTATTGAGCTTCAAGCCATGATGAATCAGCACATCCAAGAAACAATTAGTCTCAATGAGAAGGTTAAAATTTTAGAAGATGATAAGTGTCTTCTGCAAGAGGAGCTAGAAAATGTACAAGAGTCATCAGACAGAGTGAAAAATGAAAACGAGTACCTGGAAACTGTGGTCCTCAACAATTCTAAAATAATTGAATCACTGTCTGAATCCATCAGTGCTTTGCAAGCTCAAAACATTCAGCTGTCTTCCCAGCTTGCAATTAGCAAAGAGGTGAATGACACACTTTGCCAAGAAAAACAGGATGGACATCTAAAATTAATCCAAGACTTTGAAGAAAAACTCAAGGCTGTGCAGCGAGAAAAGGAGGGGTCCAAAAACACCAATAAAGAACTGCAAGAGCTTCTAAAAGAAAAGCATCAGGAAATAAGTCAGTTGCAACAAAACTGCATTAAATATCAAGAGCACATTTTGCATTTAGAGAATTCTTTGAAAACCATGACAAAAGTTGAAGAGCAAAACAAAAAAGGTGAAGCCAAGTCTCACATCCAGGAGGCCACAGTGAGAACTGGTACGCTTCAGGAAAGAGACCACCTTAAGCGAGACCGAGTAAATGTTCCATCTGAAGATTCACTCACAGAGAAAACAAAATTACAGGAAGCTACATTTGAAAAACAGCTAAACTCATTTAAAAACAATGAAGTTATTTTACAGAAACAAATGGATGATCTAAAGAATTTAGATATTAGCGACAGTCGAAGAGTTACTGAACTAAAGCGACAAATGGACTCTCAAGCTATGAAGATGAATAATCTAAAGCGAGCATTTGAGATTTATGAAGCAAAACTGTCTGCTTCATCATCCACTCCTCATGGGGCAAATGCTACAAAACTTTGGAATGATTTGTATCAAAACGCTTTGCAGGAGAAAGATAACCAGCTCATGGAACAAGGTTCTGCGATGAAAAAATTACTGGAGGATATGCGATTGTGTAAAAAAGAGGTGAATG
This sequence comes from Syngnathus floridae, assembly GCF_059516105.1. Lineage (NCBI taxonomy): Eukaryota > Metazoa > Chordata > Actinopteri > Syngnathiformes > Syngnathidae > Syngnathus > Syngnathus floridae. Next base: position 766,315 of record NC_142415.1, on the reverse strand, counting down.
AACTTAAAATAATTAATTCAAGACTGAAGAGTGCGCTTAATGGATCTTCAGTTGCTTCTGCTTCTCATCAGAGGCAAATCTTGATTCTGAGTGCTAGCAATGCCGATCTCAATGAGACTGTCGAACTTTTGACTGTACAGTTAAATGAACTCAGTGCTCAAGTTAAAACAGTAGAGCCAGATAGAAGCACTCTTGAAATGCAGATTGCCAACAACGATGAGATTTCTCATTTTCATCTTCATAACTTGACAGAAAAGATTAATGCTGACTTGGACGCTGAGATGCTTGTTTTGAGGGCTGAGAATGACAAGGTGCAGGCTGACCAGGAGAACCAAAAAGGAATTTCCCTTCAACTGGAAAGCCTACTTCAAAGCAAAGATGCCGAGATCTCCTCTCTCTTGTCCTGTAGGGATGACCATATGTCAGGACATATTGAGCAACTTCAGGCTAATTGTCAGTCCCAAGAAGCTATCTATGAGGACAGGTTAAGAACTTTACAACACCAAAGGGAACAGGCTACTAAAGAATTCAGAGAACTTCAGGCCAAAGTCAGAAGTCTGCAAATTAGCTTGAACAGGTCAGGCCAGGAAAAAGAGCAAGTGTCAGCTAAGATGGAGGAAGTCAAGATGTCACTGGTGTCTGCACAGAGGGAAAAAGAACAATTGATGTCTGAATACAGAATACTAGAGGCAAAGAGTCATTTAGAACTTAAACATGAAGAGAACTCGATTGATAATGGTGGCACAACCAGAGGCCTTAAAGAAGAAATTAAGAAATTATTACATCAGATGGATGACCTAAATTCTGAGAACGCGATGCTCAGGGCCCAACTCATTCATTACAGAGAGGATTTGAACCAGGTTTTATCCTTAAAAGATAATCAGTTGAAAGTTTTGCTAAAAAAGCAGGAGGATGTTATACAAAATCTTGAAAACCAAAACACAACAGCTGAAAAACAGCACACAGAAGCTTTGTCAGAGCTCCAAAATGAAATAGAGATGAGTTGTACTTTGAAGGCAGATGTTTCTAAACTTGAAACACAGGTGGCAAAACTGCAAAATGATATAGCGAGTCAGAAGGATACGAATGAAGACAAAGTTATTGCTGATCTGCAGCGAACTGTGGCGGCTAAAACTGCTGAATGTATTGATCTTCAGCAAAAGCTTCTCTCACAGGAAGCTCAAATTGCTGACATAACGAAACAAATGGACCTGCTTGAAAATGAAACTGACAAAAAACGAACACATTCAGATGATAAATACAATACTGAACTGGATGCCTCTGAACACGAAGTGGACCAAATGACGACTGAACGACAGAGGGCTGAGCAAAAGTTTGCAAAGGTTCTACTGGAATCAGAGCAACAATTGTTGGAGGCCCAAAGGCAAAATAAAGATCTAAAGGCTCAAAATGAGTCCCTTTGTAAAGCCATGGCTGCTTTGCAGAATGACCGTGACCAGCTCGTTGAAGACTTCAAGGTCTTGCGAAGCAGGTATGATGGAGAGCTCAGTGACACTCGGGCAGCTCTGAACAAAGTTGAGCGCCATTTCCAGGATGCTACATCTGATGTAGCCATGTTTACCAAAGAAAGGGAGATCCTTGTTCACAAATTAAGAGCTTTGGAGAGCAAAGATACTCATGCAGAGCTGAACAAGTTGCTTGGCGAGCTAACGAAGGCTTTTTCAGAAAAGGAAAAACAACTGAAACGGGTTATCCTGGAAAATTCCTCCTATAGCAGACAACTGTCTGCTTTCTCCAAGTCCATTGCCAGTCTCCAAAATGATCGTGACAGGCTGTTTGATGAGTTGGCAGAAGCGACAAAAGTGATTGAGTCCAGGCAAGAGTCAGGCCTAAACACTGTCAGGACCATGAGTGAGACAAAGTCAAAAGGAAGTACTTTCCAGATTGAAAAGCATGGGGTGGTAAGTCATGTCATCAGCAGTGGTTTGATTTTGGCTGTGACTTGCACTTCAATGTCGCTGCATTGTTTCGTTTTGCATAAGCACGTGAGGGTTGAGTCAAATTTGCTTTTTTCAACGTTCTATTGGTACTTCTTGCATGTTGTTAGGATGTGATGCACATCAGCTGCTGCCCATAATACTTAGTGTTTGATGGGATTTAAAGATCCATTTTCACAAGAAGCTGTTGGTCTACTATTGCTTCTTTTGCAGATGAAAGAGCTGCAGCCTCGACTGACACCTGGAAAAGAAGCCAGCAATTTGCCAAATGAAACTGCTCTTCAAAGGTAAAAGTAGACTTGATAGATGTCTGTTTGAAATGCTTGTGTTTAATGTGTGTTCGTAAAGAGGAATAAAGCTATGCTGTCAAAACTTTTAAAATATGAATATCGTCATTATCTGATGCTTTTTTACTTTTAAAGTTTTGAGATAGCCGGCTTGGTGACGCACTGGTTAGCACGACCACCTCACAGTTAGGAGGGTGAGGGTTCGATTCCACCTCCGGCCCTCCCTGTGTGGAGTTTGCATGTTCTCCCCGGGCCCGCGTGGGTTTTCTCTGGGCACTCCGGTTTCCTGCCACATCCCAAGAACATGCTTGATAGGCCGATTGAGCATACCAAATTGTCCCTAGGTATGAGTGCGAGTGCGAATGGTTGTTCGTCTCAGTGTGCCTTGCGATTGGCTGGCAACCAGTTCAGGGTGTCCCCCGCCGACTGCTCGATGACTGCTGGCATAAGCCAGCATGCCTGCGACTTAATTCAAACTTAATTCTTATTCCACCAATGCAATAGTAATCAGTGTGCTGTGTTTTGAGCAGTGTTGGTACATACAAGATACTCTTGCAAAAAAAGGTTTAGTCCTCTTTAATAGTAATAGTTTAATAGTAAACAGTTGTGGATAACCACCATCAAAATCAAAGCTATCAAGTCTGTGTTTATTCAGCTTCGTTTGCCAGCATGTTTACAACATTTAACCCCTGTTGTACACTTCATAATAGTTGTTAGAGATTTGCTCACTCAAACAATATTTTGCAAGAACCACACGGGAGACAAGCAAGTCCTTTTAGACACCTGCAGGTGGAGAGTTCACTCGTTCAAGGAATGAAGTCTGAACCCTCGTTCCTGCGAGGGGATATTTATTAAGAGAAACAGAGTGGGGGTTTGGGTAAACTGGCTAAAGCCCTTGTCCTCTAGTCTAAACATGTCAGGGGATGTTTTACGACCTTGTGATAAGGAGGACAAGGTAAGGTATTTATTACCTGTTGCATTCCAACATAATCCTATGATAAAGATAACCTGGAAAACCCTAACAATAGTGATCATATTTTGACACTTCTGGAGCAAAGTCAAAGAAATTTCAACAAATTAATGCTATTTTACTGCTTGCAGGTCTGAAAGAGACACACAACCAGTCAAGGTAAATTTGTATACTTTCACGTTCTGACTCTGGCATTTTCTCCATGGATGATGCACATTGTGCAAACTGTGTGATGCTTTGGAATAAGACCTAATCATCTAAAAAAAAAGACAGCTGGACAACTCATTGACTGATTTAGCATAAGGACTCATTGTGATGTGAAATGTACAATCCTGTATTGCACTCTAAGTCTCGTTATATAATATGCTGTACTGTGTCACCTTTTTTAATCCACGAAAAGACTTGGGGTCAGTATAGAAACAAGTTGCTAGAGAAAGAGGACTTGGGTGAGAATAAAGTTGAAATAATTAATATATATGAAATGGCGGGGATGGCTCCCATTCATTTGAATGTAATCAGCGTAATACATGCAACGCTCGGTCCCATGTATATTTACCAAAGCTTTGCCATTTCATCCACAGTTGTAGAACCGTCAACACACGCTACACGACAGCTCAGTCATATACAGCCTTGTCGCTCACTGTGCAGCTGGCATCATGCATCCAGCTTGATCCCTAAACTATTTGTGATAGTCAATGATGGGAAATTGAGGGACTTTCTGAAGTGCACCACTTGCAACATTTGAATGAAAGTTTTTATTTTGTCCTTGAGATTCAATAATATAAGGCCTATATTGTGTTACAAGTTTACTTTTTAATATGGTTAACCATTCATCACCGTTAATATTTGTGGATAATCATTAGGAAATGGTGAATCCGGTAAGCCAGAAGGAAATGGAAGAGGCGGTGAGTCGATTGGAAGCAGAGAGGGTCCAGCTGCACAGAGAGCTGCAACTCTGCTTGTATGACATCCAGCAACGAGACCAGTACTTTCAGCAACTTAACTCAAAGGTTTCAAACTGTTAATGACACAACACAACTCACCTCTACATACTATTCTAATTGCTAGGAGGGGTAATGATTGGTCGTTTACTGATAAACTGATATAAAATATGAGTAATATTAATGTTTCAAATGTGAGCTAACCTTCCTACCATATTTTTCATTTTGTGTTGTGCTGCAGATGTTTTACCACATTGTTTGGTCTTCTGAATTAATAACGGAGCAGCAAACCTCTTATGTTCTTGTCCCCATCCACAGCTACAGCAAGCAATGGAGGAGAAGGGTGCTGTCACCGCCCAGCTTAGTGCTATGTCCCAAACCCTGAGCGACACCCAAAATCGATGCCGCTGGCTGGAAAGCCAAGGCCAGACCCAGGTAACGTTTCCCAAAAAGATCGTGTAGTTACTGTTCTGTTTAGATAGATAGTGATAGGCGCTCGTTACGAATTGTCTTTCATTTTCAAGTTTTGAAGATGTGATACTTCTATGTCCTTTGTCTCTATAGTAAATTGTCAGATGTTCTGCCATTGGGTCAAGTGAGAGTGATCACAGTCGTTTACATTGCTGCTTTTAGATTATGCTCATGGTGGCTATTAATTGAGTGTTTGTGCAATTCCCACTTTGTATTTTTATCTAAAGCTGTTTTGAATCTGAAAACAATTGTAGTAGTGTGTTTTCCTGTCTTTTAGGGTGCAGTTGAAGCACAGGTGGCTCCCGGAGGTCCTCAGGAAAAGAACAGCACAGTTGTTGCTCAAACAATTGAAGTTGACCAGCTCAGAGAAAGGTGAGGTCACATCACAGATAATTACAGTGGCCCTGAAGTTCAATTCACAGAAAGAAATATCTAAACAGACAAAAAAAAGTAATTGCAGAAAACAAATTAAAAAACACACAAATTTAAAAACAGCAAACAAAAATTGCAAAACTAAACAATTTTTTTTTTTTTATTTACAAACACGTCCTTATTCATAATCCAATTGTCCGTCCCTCCGTCCTCGTTATTTTGAAAGTGTTTCCATCATGGCTTCTCAGTCAGTCAGTCCGTCAATCATCATTCCCTTAAGATGGGGGAAAAAAAACCTTACGTGCCACTTTCCGCACAACTTGGGAATCGTACCTGGTGTTTTGTTTGGTTCTTAGCACAGAGCACTAGCCAGTGTACCAATCAGCCACAGAGAATGGTAACTCAATTCCCTAGTAGTGCTTCAAGCAAGTCATTAACACCAAGAAGGCTGAGAATTTTTGGAGCAGCTTTGTGCTTCTCGATGTTCTCAAGTTGGCAAGGGATAACAAGAAGGTGGTGTGGGTATTGTATTGTAAAATAACACTGGACACATTGGCTGAGAGAGTGGGAAGTTCGTTCGATTACAGTTTAAATATCTTATCTAATGCACAAAGATGGCTCCTACCCTAGCACCAGACAGTAGTCAGTCTAGATCAAGCAGTCGTCCTTGGGCGAACAACAGCCAAACTTGACAAGCCAGCATGTTTCGTACCAGGCATACCACATCCATCTATCCACCCAATTCCCCGCCAACCACACACCCATCCATCCATACATGCCTCACCCTAGCCGCAGTTGAGTACATGAATGCTCCACCTCAACTATTATGTAGATATAGTTTTTCAAATGTAGCACAAGTAGTCCTCCATACTACTTCTTTGTAGCGCTGTCAAAAGGGTTCTTGACTCTGACTGTAGATGTTACTTTGCTCCACATTTAGGCTCCTTGAGGTAGAGCGGAGTCTGGCAGATGAACGGTACCGAAGGGAGAATGCCGAAGAGGCTTTGCATCTTGCTGAGGCCAGCACAAAAAGGTGTTGACACAAAAACACCCTGTATCAACTGTCACATACTCACAGTGATGTGCTCAAAGGTAAATGTTATGTTCTGCACCATCAGTTCAAGTCTGTCTCAAGATCTTCGGAGAGACTTCAGCAGTATCGAGATGGAAGCAGACGATGAGTGGGAAGCTGTAAGCCTCAACCCAAACCAGCCACTGATAACACGGAAGGTAGAAGCTTTTATGATCTTAAATCAGTTAGATTTTCCCAGTGGGCCACATTAGGCTGAACTCATGATATGTTTGCCATGTTTTTGAATACACTTTCTGATATGTAAAGTAAACGTCTCTTTGCTCGTCCTTATTTTGTCATTGAAGCAGACGCAACATTATATTTTTGCTTTTCATATAGATACTAGATGTTCGTCAGCTAGCCTTAGCGAGTGCCATTTTAGATGGCCATTCATACGAGCACTTATTTTGTCGTATTTGAAAAATGATTGACCTGCATATTTCATTTCATGTATATTTGCAAAGGGACAGATTCCACAACATAGACAAATGAAAATGAAAAATCTCAAATGCACAGCATCACAGCATTATGTAATTAATGTTAATTTCCAATTCCCCTCCCTCGGCCCATGCTGCCAGTCTCATTTTCATTCAAATATTTACACACACTTGAGGGGCCGCTTCTAGTTTACTGTCCCAACCAATCACCTGTTTCAGCTCAGTTGTCCATGGTTTTAATGCAAATACATGACTGGCAATTAATCACCTTCATCCGTCATTCAGCGTAATGCCACATCTTCCGGAGTTGTTTAAAAGTGACACCAAGGATGAACATTTCATTGGATTTAGACTGACACGGATGGTTTGGCAAACTTGTTAACATGTTATTTATGCTATAGTTATTTGAATAACTCTTAATATGTTATGTTAACAAACCAGGCACGTTCTCAGTTCGTTGTTTGTGCCATGTAATGTTAGCATACCGTACAATTATTATTAGTATTACAATTCCGTACAATTATTCAGCCTCTATTTTATTTTTATTTCAAATTGCCTTTCAAGATGACATGTCTGTTCTTGGTGTTGGATTTTATCAAATAAATTTCCCCCAAAAATGCAACTTATATTTCAGTGCGACTGATATATCTCTTTTCCTTCTGTATTATGCATTTTATTGGTGGTGCAATTTGTACTCCGTAGCGACTTATAGTCAGGAAAATACATACCTTCCTTACCAGTCAAATTTCTGTGTTTGATTTGTGTGTGACTTGTGTGCCAGGTGAAAGGCGGAATGGTGGCATGCAGACGTTGGTTCAGAGGAAGAGGCCTGTACTTTTCCCGGCTGCTGATGAGCCGTGCACGCTCACGTTACTTCTTTCTTGCCTACTTGGTCGCAATTCACGTGCTTGTCCTAATGTGCCTTACTGGTGCCCTCTAAAAAGGTAATCAACAAGTTGGAAGTTGGTCGAGAGGTTTAAAAAAAAAATAGCTAAGTCCCTATTAATTTATTTGTAAATTACACACTACGTCTTTGGCATGTGGAGAAATTGACAATAAAGCTGACTTTTGACATTTGCTTTATAAACACTGGCACAGTCAGGTAACTGGGATGTTCGTCCTTTGATAGTCAATTGTCTTTTTTGTTCACAGCTTTGGTAATAGTTGCACAAATTTCAAGTTGTAAATAGATTATCTGTAAAAGTGGTTTACCGCACAAAGCCTTAAAAGAGTGATATCACAATATAGGCTAGAGAACCCTTAGATGTAAACACTTTACAGAATTATATTAACAATAATGTCATCTCTGCCATGTTACTCACTAGAGGAAATCAAACCTCTCAACCTGGTTTCCCTGTCAACAATACATTCACTCTTGGGGTTGTTTAATTTATTTCCCAAATACAAATGTTGGTACAATTTTCCCGTTTGGCTTATACATTGCACATGAGCCTTATGCTGAGTAAATCTATGCACTGTAACTGCATTTGGGCGTATATATTATCTCAATGTCAGAAGCACTGAAACATAACAGCAGTGAGATCAATACGATGCTACATTTCAATTCTTGTTGGATTGAAGAGCAGAGCAAAAAAATGTTTGGAGGGTGTATTTTTTTTTCTATTTATGGATATTACTGATATTATTTGGGCTGATATCTGATGACTTGTTTAGTCTATGTGTATATATGCATTTCTATCATCCTCCAGTGTGAATGTCATTGAGAGAACACCTTTAGACAAAACATAATGATGAGTTGCAATAAGTTTGTATGTTTCTTTGAATTAAAGAAATTCGGTTTATTATCCATTTTTACAGAATTTCACTGCTCTGATCTGTTAATGTCACAATGGCAAACAGAAAGACTACTGAAAATTGTGCAGACGTGTCCTCCGTTTTCAAGAGTTTATGATACTGTCGGCCTTGATGACAGGAGGCTCTGCTTGGTGCAATACTGTTACTGAACTATTTTCAGATCACCATATTTAAAGATATCATTAAAGCTCGTTGATTTTCTTTGTTCTCTTCAGATGTGACTGATTATTATTTCAAATAGTTTGATTTTGACAAGTCCCGGTAGTAACATGGACCACACTCATTCTTGAAACAAAATGGGGTTTCAAATATAGAAGACCTCACAAACATTTTCCTCAAAACTGCTGTTTCTCTAGTGCAATAGCATCAACAGCTTTTTCACGCACCTAATTGGTCATTTAGATTTGTTAAATTAACACAGGTGCAAAAGGAATGGGACAAAGAGTTTATAGGGGTGATATTCGTAAATAAAACCATAAAATCTATTACCGTATTGGCCCGAATATAAGACGAGGTTTTTTGCATTGAAATAAGACTGAAAAAGTGGGGGGTCGTCTTATATTTGGGGTCTGGACATTATACCCATTTTCACTTGTGCGCAGCGGTAAGTTAAAGGTTGCTGGTATCGACTGAGTATGTTGCTGTGATCGTGTTGTCCGATCGCGGTTTGCTTCGTGTGCGCGCCGTTTGATTGACAGCTCTGGCGCGCTCAGAATCGACCGTGTATGTTCCTGTGATCGTGTGCGTCTTTGACACAAAGTGAGATATACTCACTTGTATAGTCATTTCATTGGTTACTACTGTCCACTGATGTACTGTTTGTCCGATCCCGGTTTGCTTCATGTGCCCGCCGCTTGATTGACAGCTCTGGCGCGCTCCTTTGAGTTTGCCTCGCATCGTACGAGTACCCGTTACGCAGCGGCACGGCGACTAACGGTCGCCAGCAAATGTATTTTGTTGTCTCGATCGATGTATGTTTGGTGTGTTGCAGAGTGTTTATGGTTATTTATTATTATTTTTTTGCCAATAATTCAGTAAAGCAATCAAAATTGAACCACGTCTTCCCTCCAGTGTTCTGACCGACACCCGGGGGCGAAAAGAGCATAACTATCCGAGCCAACCCCCTATACCAAACCTGGGCAAATTACGGCCCGCGGGCCACATCCGGCCCTGTGTGCGTCCCTGTATGAGGCCATGAGGCCAATCGTAATTTAAAAAAATAAATAAAAAATTGTGTCGTGCGTACAATACAACTGTTTCGCTTTTATTTTGAAAGGCGTCGCAGTTCCGTGTAGCGTGCGTGCATGTGAGCTGTGCGTGTAGGTGAACAGCGCGATGTAATGCTGCCCTCAAAATGTGTGCTAACGCGAAGAAAAGAAAAGTTGACAAGGAGCGCCGTGTTTTCAACAAGACATGGACTGCCAAGTATTTCTTTACAGAAATGAAAGGTAAAGCCATGTGCCTGATTTGTGGTACACAGGTCGCTGTGTTTAAAGAATATAATTTGAGTCGCCATTACACGACCAAGCATGAGAAAAAATACATGTCTGATAAATAGGGCGCATCAGAGGCTGATGCATTGCTAGCAAAACTGCAAGCCCAACAAGGACTTTTTATCAAACTTCACACCCAGAGATGGAGCGGCTTTGTCATTTGAGGAAAAGTTAAAGAAGTTAAGAATAAATTGTACTGATTAATAATTGTTTTTTTATTTGACCTTTACACCACAATTTCACATAGCTTAATATAAATATAAACAGAATAATTGTATTCTTCTAATTACCAGTACCAACTATTTAAAATAAATAATTTAGTGCATTTTACAATGGAAGAAAATTGAGCAGGTTTAAGTTATCGTAGGTGTGGCCCTCTGACACAACTCAGGTTTTTCATGTGGCCCCTTGTAAAAATTAATTGCCCACCCCTGCTCTATACAGTCGTCAGGCTCCCCAACAATAGCGGTAGCAGTTTGCATTATTTTATTACAATGTTTTTCCTTATTCAGATTTGTTTCAAGGCTACAGTTAGTTAGACTTCACTTTAATGGTTAACGCAGTTATTGAAATGTTGTTGTTTTACCACAGTATATTGGTTTATTTACATTTCAAAAACCAGAAGCCATCCGTTTACAAATCTGATTCCACTTTAGTTTACATATTTAAATTTTCAGATATTAAGATGTGATACAGTTTTTGCATGACTTGAATGAGGCAAAATAACATGCTTTTTCTCTCGAATATATTGTTATAATCATTTGTTTCAAATGTGCTGTATTTTTTTTCAGTATGAAAAATAAATTTCGTGTTCGTCTTATAATCTGGGCCGTTTTATATTCGGGCCAATACGGTAGTACTTGGATGAAAGTGGGCCATCACGCCCTCTTGAGCTACCTTTACTTTATGCTTGTTTGTGGTCTCATTTCAGTTTTTTTTTTCTTATCTTTGGGGTCTTTATTCACCTTCACTGTGAAACACCCATTACTAATGCATTATTGATGTTAGTAATAATAATAATGATAATTATCACTTTGAGATTATGGCTAAATGTATGCTTACCTTAGACTGCTCTATCTGCATCAAAATTATAACTTGATAATTATAACTTCAGGCGACACGGTACTGCACTGGTTAGCACGTCTGGCTCACAGTTTGGAGGGTGCCAGTTCGATTCCACCTCCAACCCTCCCTGTGTGGAGTTTGCATGTTCTCGTCGTGCCCGCGTGGGTTTTCTCCAGGCACTCCGGTTTTCTCCCACATCCCAAAAACCGATTGAGCACTCCAAATTGCCCCTAGGTGTGAGTGCGAGTGCGGATGGTTGTTCGTCTATGTGTGGACTGTGATTGGCTGGCAACCAGTTCAGGGTGTCCCTCGCCTACTTCCCAATGACTGCTGGGATAGGCTCCAGCACGTTCGCGACCCCCGTGGTTACAAGTGGTATAGAAAACGTATGGATGGATATTTATAACTTGAATTGTAACTTCATCTATAAGCAGGTAGTGAACTGAACAGTTTTAGCAGCCGCATCATGCCAATGAACTGCCATCGCTGATGTAGTATTTTAAAAATATATAAATAAACTGTTCATTTCATTTTCTGCCTTGAAATAATGGCCTGGATTTCACTCCTCAAAAGACATTCAGGACATCGGTGCCCCTTTTTAAAAAAATATATTACGATAAACTTGTTTCTAATACACAAATACATGCTGCATAACCTGACTTATTTTTTTTAATATTCATAAAAAGAATCAGCATTCTCTTTATGTGGATTTTTTTATGCATTCTAGTGGGCATCAATTGTATGCGGATTTTTGCTTATTGGTCCAGTGTACTCTGAAATTCATGACTTCTCTCAACCCTCTTCCTCTTTTAGCGAATTAAAAAGCAAGAAAATATCCAAATCTAAATATATTATTTTAAAAGATCAATAAATACTGCCCTAAACATGACTACCTTTAATGAAAATCTTCTGATATCTCGCCACAGGTTTTTTTGTCGGTTCCTGTAATCGTCCCGACCCGGGTCAAGTGCCAACTAAAGGCCTCTTTATACCCATACAACAACGGCCGCATTGCATCACGTGGCCGACACATTGTGTTGTGCGGCACTTTTACAACTAGTCTGCAACACAAGATGCTCTCAGGTCAGCTGATGCGCGTAGAATGCCATCATATCTCAGGATTGGTCCGTTTAATCACATGCTGCGATGATGTAATGCTGTCAGCTTTATTGTCGTTACACGTCACCAGGCAACGAGATGCAAACAGGCTCATTCCCCAGCTATGTTCCACAAGGCCTCTATATGTCACCAGAGAGGTGAGGATTTGCACCACCCAGCTTGCGGTTTAAATTTAGCTATCTTGTGGATTTGATATTAGTCAGTCATAGATGGATGTAAATGAGAGAATCCGTTCACTTTCAAGGGAAATATTTTCCCCCCTTTCATTTGTGCAACCCCGCTGCGGACCACCTTTAACCAGGCAGTGGTTGGGGATCACTGATTTACATGATTACCATGCATGTCATTTCATCCATAATGTCCTTTTCCACCAAGATAGCAATGTAAATACATATCGATAGTTACATGACAAACTTTTTGAATCTACTTATTCTGCCTTCAATTACATCTCCATGTAGATTATCATGTTGACAAACCTAGTGTAACTATCTGACTTTTTAACAATTTCTTTGTAAGTTAAAACAAACTAGGTTGGTTTTCTCAAATCATTGTGATGGACTGCGGTCTTCAAAGATGTCTGGCATCTTGACGAGAATGTCTGGAATACAATGAAGGAGACCATTTAAATAACAAGAATGGTAATTTCTTTTAATTGTCAATTTTGTCCAAAATGCATAAACAATTTGAAGGAAAAAAGGTATTTATCTTTTAGTGATCCAACTAATTGTCTGGTTTGCACAATCAAACTAATCAGCAAATACATTCAGGATCACAGAGGAAACAACATTGTTTCCTGCAATCTAGTTCCTTTGTACGTCTTTAATATTCCTCTCCTTCCTCCCCCTGATCATCAACTGAGTCGGCCCCAACCTCCTCATAGTCCTTCTCTAGAGCTGCCATGTCCTCTCTGGCTTCAGAGAATTCTCCCTCCTCCATACCCTCCCCCACATACCAGTGAACAAAAGCGCGCTTCGCATACATCAGGTCAAACTTGTGATCGAGCCGAGCCCAGGCCTCTGCAACGGCTGTTGTGTTGCTCAGCATGCACACAGCTCTCTGTACTTTGGCCAGGTCACCACCGGGAACCACGGTGGGGGGCTGATAGTTGATGCCCACCTTAAAACCAGTGGGGCACCAGTCCACAAACTGGATGGTGCGCTTGGTTTTGATTGTGGCAATGGCGGCATTTACATCTTTGGGCACCACATCGCCACGATACAAAAGGCAACACGCCATGTACTTGCCATGACGAGGGTCACACTTCACCATCTGGTTGGCTGGCTCAAAGCACGCGTTGGTGATATCAGCAACAGTTAATTGCTCATGGTAAGCCTTCTCAGCAGAGATGATGGGGGCGTAGGTGGCCAGAGGGAAGTGGATACGAGGATATGGTACCAAGTTGGTTTGAAACTCTGCAAGATCGACATTGAGGGCGCCGTCGAAACGAAGGGAAGCCGTGATCGAGGAAGTGATCTGACTGATCAATCTGTTCAGATTGGTGTATGTAGGACGCTCCATGTCTAGGTTTCGGCGGCAAATATCATATATGGCCTCATTATCCACCATGAAGGCACAGTCAGAGTGCTCCAGGGTGGTGTGTGTGGTCAAGATGGAATTGTAGGGCTCCACCACAGCCGTGGACACCTGAGGTGCTGGATAGATGGAGAACTCCAGCTTGGATTTCTTCCCGTAGTCCACAGACAGACGCTCCATCAACAGGGACGTGAACCCGGAACCGGTGCCACCGCCGAAACTGTGGAACACCAGGAATCCCTGAAGGCCGGTGCACTGGTCAGCCTGGTGACACGGAGGGACATGAATCGAACATCACATTTGTATTTGTAATCACAAGTTCTTGACTTCAGTGCTCACCAGTTTACGTATTCTGTCCAGCACAAGGTCAATGATCTCTTTGCCGATGGTGTAGTGACCACGGGCGTAGTTATTTGCGGCATCCTCCTTGCCGGTGATTAACTGTTCAGGGTGAAAGAGCTGCCGATAGGTTCCCGTACGCACTTCGTCTGAAGAAAACAAACCAATGCCTCAGCTTTATTTTATGTTAATTTCAAGATTGAACTTTTGTAATTCCTCATAGAACAGTCTACATTTTTTTTTTTTAATGGGGAAAAAAAAACTGAAAAACAAAACACGAATAGCCATCAAATGGCAGCAGTGAGTGTCTCTTGGATGAGTTCACCATTTATCAAAACAATGTGGACGCTTCTGAACATGGCGTCTCTGAATTCGACCGTTACAATCAGCCTTTTACCGTCAGTGGTGGTTATCGTTAAATCAAAGACAGAGGTGTCACATGAGATAAAGTTTAATTAAATTTCAAAGTACAAATGAACTGTCGTACGTAGTGTACATATGCACACGTGCATAGCATGATGCATGAACTCACTAAACTACTACTAAGTTGCGTGCAAATTGTTTGATTCAGTTGATACACCGATGATATTTTGTTTCAAAAAACTTTTTACTGTTGCTTTTGGTATTTTATAAACAAAAAGAACTACAGATGTTTGAGGCGTCACTAAAAACTACGAAAAGCTTTTGTGGACGAAAATAGAAACCGAATCATATTCTACTGATTACTAAAAAAAAATTAAGGTAAAATTATTTTGGAATTAACGGGGCTAATCTTTTATTTGGTAAATTATGTGTGATAGTTATAAAATACTTTGAAATTATAAAATTCTGTGAGCCTTGAAAGATCAGTCATAAAGCTTTAAATTGGACAGCACAATATATGTTCTTTTATTTGGAGGGTGGAGGGGGCCTGGCATTAAAAGAGTGAATGTTTTGATGTGCAGCAGTTCAGAGCTGAGCTAGTTTACCGATGACTGTGGGCTCCAGGTCCACAAAGACAGCTCTGGGGACATGCTTTCCCGCTCCGGTCTCACTGAAGAAAGTGTTGAAGGAATCGTCTCCACCTCCAATTGTTTTGTCACTGGGCATCTGTCCGTCCGGCTGGATTCCATGTTCCAGGCAGTAAAGCTCCCAGCAGGCATTGCCAATCTGAACGCCAGCCTGTCCAACATGCACCGAGATACACTCACGCTGTAGGAGGGAAAAATTATGTTAAGGCCATTTAAAGGTTATAATATATTGTTACAAGTTGGGTAACACATTGGGTTATGATTTTCTAAGCAGTTTAACAAACGTTAATTCTCCGTGGCGACCCTTGAAAGGACAAGCCGTCCAAAAGTCCACAAAGTCGACAACAAAAGTTTCCAGGGGAATTAATGGTATGGTGATTCATGGTACTGTATAAAAATATAAGGAAAGAATAATCTTTACAACAGTTAATCAATTTTATTGTCCCAATTGGCCAGACAAGGTAAAATATGGATTGTTTTCATTCAAGTTTGCGTAAAGTCCCCTTAATTTGTTGATTTGCTTTCAGTGGTCCTCACTGGGAAGTGTCTTATTGAATATTTCCTAAGTTCCACATCTAAGTTTCCAATGGAAAGTTTTCAGCACCTTTTTAACATTGGTTCAGAAGTAATCTTTTTCAAAAGAAAAAAACTAGTGGCACAGTCTGCCATATGCCTTGTCAGTTTATGAAATAAAAATTTAAACAACAAAAGTCTCAAAGGGAAATAATCCCATGCACACTCACCATATTTCCTTAAGGAGAGGAGTTTCTGAAAGAATAAGCAAGTTTGGACAGGTGAAAACCATGTGATTGAATTCATTTAGGCATCAAGTGATGCATACTGGAGTAAACATTAGAGCAAGGTCACCTACATGGTTTTGTCAGGTAGCCCCCAAGGACCACAAGTAGCCTGCAAGCCTGTCCGAGAACTAATAGTTGTGATATTCTAGGCATGTTGTAGAAGTTTTCATTTGAAAATGTGAACATGTGCAGATTTTAAAAAAAAATGTTTTTATATTCATTGGTTTTATAATTGTTAAGAAACATCAGCAATTCATTGGTTTTGTCATTGTTAGCAATCATGAGCATGATCAGTGTCTTCACATAATTTAATATAAAAAAATTATCAAAGGTAATTTGATCAAATTGGTTACTTTAGAATTGTATCAACTGGTCAAACTGGTAGCCCTCCGGCATTTGTTACGGAAGACACTTCAAAAAGGTTGGTGAGAGTTGGTTAGAGATGTTATCAGATCCTCACACAAAATACAGTACAAACCAACCTTGGACAGAACCATCACCATAAACACACAAATTAAAATCTGTGGAAATCTCTCTAGACCAAAACTTTGACGATGAACTGTAATTCCAGTTGGCGATTCAATGACGGAACTTTTTTTTAATGCCTTGTTATTGTAAATATCACTTTTTAAATTACACCACCCAACTAGATGATTGAGTCCATTTCGACAAGCTATCCACCTTTTAAAAATAATGACTCGGAAGTTTTGCTTGATCTTTGCATGCTAGTATTCAAAAACTTGTATTAGCAGTAGCAGCGCTCAGTGGCTTCTACTCTAGGGCTACAATTGATTGCATCGTTTAGTCAATAGTTATAAAGGACAGTACTCCATTTTGAATATTCTGTAGCCATGGGATTATTTTAGTAGACGGACAACAAAGACCAGAAATTCTACAGTATTATAGTAAATAATTAAGCTTACCGATAATCAACTCCCGAGCAATCAGTGTCTGTTAATTTGTGATGTGGTTTGACTGACTTTGTAAAAGAGCAGCAAATACTCTTATGGATGGTCAAACGCTGGCTTTGCACAAAGAAGTTCCAAGCGTATACAAGCTCTGAAGAGAAGATGCCATAAAAGAAAAAGAACGTCATAAAGGTTTCGGGTGGAGTGACGTCATCGCCATGTGTTGTAACTGACCACGCGTAACTGACATTTGTGCACGTGACAAAGACTGACATATGAACAGTCACGCGTATGTCAAATATGGAACGCCGTCATGATACGACGTATTCGGAAACAACCACTTGCACTGCTGTCTCAAAGTGAATAATAATGATCAAATTATTAATGATTCGTTCTTAATGATTCATTCTTAGTATGCGTTATTTAATAAATTATTGATTACTAATCAGTTATTATTCAATTTTCTGTCTCAAATATTCTTCCCGAAATTATTATCGGTTGCAGTTTGCTGTGGTGAAAAACTACTGCTTCATATTAGAGCTGTGTCGAATATTTTTCATTCATGCAGCTGTTTCAAGTAACCAGAGAGTAATAATATGAATAAAATGGGTTCCGAAAAGTCCCGCCTAGCTACAAGAACAGATATGCTCACTCCTCACTGATTAAAGTACATAACCATATAATTATATTCACACATTAAATCAATAAAAGGAACATTTTAAGCATATAATTATACCTACACACTAGATCAATACAGAAGACATATTTTCAGTTCAAAAGAAGACATAACTAGACATTTTTTGATATGTGATCAACTAAGTGGTAAAGAGAAATGTTTTTATAACTTCTGATATGAATTTGTGTGCACTTTAAAATAAATCTCTTTTGGTATATTGCTTGATATTATGACTTATTATTTGCCTTGTTCTTTTATTGACTGGTTTTGAACAGGTTTGGTCTGCAATCACCAATATTGTATTTGCAATGCTGTTGTCTGCTTGATCATCTTGGTTTCTGGCTTCCCACGCGTCTTGGGAAGGATTCGTAATTTTAGAGTGTCAAGTATGCTTGCTTCTTTGGCGCATGTGACGTTTACAGGTAACCACTAGATGGCAAAGTTTACTCATTTCAAATCCCTAAAAGCTCTAACCTAGACCAGGGGTCTCAAACTCCAGTCCTCGAGGGCCGCATTTCTACATGTTTTCCAAGTTTCCCTCGTTAAACACACCTGATTAAATTATCAGGCTCCTGCAGAACATGAGGATGAACTGATCATTTGAATCAGGTGTGTTTAACGAATGCGGCCCTCGAGGACTGGAATTTGAGACCCCTGACCTAGACACTGACCACATTGCACGTTGCTGAATACTACTCTGGTGAGTAGTAAGGATAACGGACAAGTGATTTGAAACCCCCACTCCCTAAAAAAAAAACACGTTAGCGGCGCTGGTCCTGCTTTTTTCATTGACTGATTCTATGTTTTATGGCCTTGAAGTGTTTTTCATAGAAAGAGTCACTTTAATTATGACTTTACTATTGCGCTAGTGTACTTACAAATTTGTACACTACCACTAAAGCAGGGGTGCCCAATACGTCGATCGCGATTGACCGGTTGATCGCCTGGCCACTACTGGTCGATCGCGTGACATTAAAATGTTTTTGGGGTTTTTTCGCACTTGACGCGTGCGCAAACAACAGCACTAACGACACAACACTAACACGCTAGCTTGCGAGTTCCCTCCAATTGTCAGAGCCCTGTTTTTTCTCTTAAACTTAAGAAAGGGTATAAAAATGTATGGGGCAGCTGGACATAGTAAAAAGATTAAAAAAAAAGTATCACTTCATAGGGAATGGGAGGAGGACTTTTTTTTCACGATAACATATATATATATATATCCACTAAAAGAGTGGGTAGATCTTTGTGACTTGGTCATTTCAAAAGTAGCTCGCGATCTGAAAATGTTTGGGCACCCCTGCACTAAAGAAACAAAGCATTAATCTATAAAAATGCCACGAAAAAGAAGCAAACCATTTTTAGAATATACACATATTCTAGCCATGCAACAAAAGCAATCAGTTCACCACCACACTATACGTATATCGCAGTAAAGCTCACATCCTAATATTTTAACCTTGAGCCAGGTACACACAAAACACTTTTAATATCTTACCCTATTTGTCAAATGGGAGTGACCCTACTCATGACAGGGAAAATTAGCACAGGTTTTTATTTCTTTTACACTTGGTGGCATACTATAGCTGACCAACACATCACACCACACATTACTCCAAATGTGAGCGTTCTATTCTAAACTAAACATTTGGTACAAACACTGACCCGTGTGGCAAAACATGGTGCCAAAGGGAATTCGGACTGCCGGAAAACTGGAAGAAGAAGGCGTAGTAGAAGTGGAAATCCGAGTCGCCACCCTAACTGTCATCTTATCTGGTGACTAAACTGACATTGCACACTCATTTCCTTGTCATTTTTAAAGTAAATAACTTGAATTAGGTTTTATACAACTGCTCAACAAAAGGAATTTGTCCTCAATTTGTAAAGTGGGTCTTTTTACGGTTGTAGTACACTTATGCAATTGTTTTTAATATTTACTATTCATGTCATATGGTTGCGGCAATGCTTAACATTTGGTAAAAATGCTGTAGTTATACAGTGGTAGTTATGACATATTGTTGTGGTGGTTTAAGAGCGCTGCCCCTGCACACAGTAGGAAGCCTTCACCTCCTTACCCCTACTGACATTCTTTTAATTGCATTCTCTGATCCCTCAAATAATTATTTACAAATATTGACCATGTTTAATATTTTATTTAGTTTTTGAAACTTATGGGGGGGGGGGGGGGGGGGGGGTAGAAAGCCACAGAATAATCAGTCCCTTGTAGTGACAACCAGTAAATGTACATTTTTCATACTGTTCCCCTCTTCATCAACTGTTCATTTTCTGTGGTCAGTCAGTGAATGGGAAACATCTGCACACTTGAGAGATAATGTGTGTAACATCTCATTGTTCAATTAATTTTACTTAAAAAATCAATATGCCAAGGTTGGTCTTCACATGGAAATTCTTATAATGGCCTAATGTAAGACTTGTTCCACTACTGTGAACAGAGGAGTTAGCTACTGTAGGCTATTGAACCAATCAGAGAACAGTCATTTCTGTTCACTAATGAAGTGCTTTATCTCACACACACTCTATGACAGGGAATTAATGATTCTCTGCTATGTGACACCAAGGGTATGATATTAAGGTTTTTAGATCCCTGGGGAAGGATGTGGAAGCCTTTCAGATAAATCTGTGGGGATGCAATCATTAGTGGCCCCACTGTGATCTCATCCTCCCAGTAGGATCGATGGCATTAAGTGCCATCCTCTTCACAATTGTCGGCCGGGTACTTTGCATGATAATGTCTGATGAATAGCCTATTTTTTCTAACATTTAATTTCACCAAAAGTGTGTAGAGTATACTGTGATTATCGTAGCAATTTGAAAACAAGCTTGATTTGCTTTATTCTTTCATTCATCTCAGTGATGAGACGATCTGCTAGAGGATGTAATGATTGTGACAGGGCTGAAATGGGACCAACAATTGCAAGATGAATACAAACCGATGGCCAGAATTTATTTTATGGCTATGATTGCAAGAAAGTGATTTAAAGAGTTTAAAGAACTGAGTGATTTCCATCTGAAATGAGGATGTTAGCCACTAAATCTGCATGTTCACATAGCTTCAGTATTATTCAATGGTGGATTTTTATGGCCAGCTCATTATCAACCAATACATTCAGGCCTTGACCTAGAGGGAGGACGAATGTGGTTTGTGTCATGCTGTCACGTTTATTTTTCGGATTTTTGTCTTGTCTTGTGTCCTGGCTTCACTTCCTGTTTTATTTTGTCAATCCTCCCGTTTCAGTTTGTGGTTCCTTCCTCTGTGCTTCTGTTGTCTTGTATTCCCTGATCCCGATTTCGTGCACCTGTGTCGTTGGGACTAATTGTCTGCACCTGAGTCCCCGCCCTTTTGTGTGTATTTAGTTCGTGTCTTCCCCTTGTCTTGTGCCAGTGTGTCTTGCCTCGTCCCGACCACCTGCGATTCCTTGTAGCGAGAATATCTAGTAAGAAACCTATTTTCTGTCTCGCCTGAGTGCGACGTTTTTTGTTTGTACTTTTTGCCAAATGTTTTTCCCTCAGTAGGAGGCGCTTTGAGTTGCTTTTTCTGTCTCCCACCTGTTGGAATAAATCCGTGTAAGAAAGACTCTGCATCCGAGTCCTCTGCCTTGAACCCAGCCTGACAGTTTGTTTGTTTTTTGAACAATATATAGTCACATTGATTAATTACTTGATATGATCTCATGTTTTTTTGTTTTCTGATTTTTAAATACATACATTACATCCCAACACTGGACAATTTGTATTTCAATATGTTTTATACAATAAAAAGTGTGATAAAGACATATTTATTGGTCAATTACCTGCTCTGTAAAACGAATCATAATATTAAGTCATTATCTGTCAGTGTTCTTCAAATTATTTGTGCCATTTTCAGCCAATTATTAATTAACATGATCACATACTGTATTGTAATACAGTGTGCGTCAACATTAAAATTCTCTTCAAATGAGTACTTGTGGTTTCTGTGTTAAGTCATAGTATGTGCAGGGTCGGACACTGCACTGCAGCAACTGCTCTTGTTTGCCTCCTATCCTCTTTTTAGCCC
Source organism: Syngnathus floridae (assembly GCF_059516105.1). Classification (NCBI taxonomy): domain Eukaryota; kingdom Metazoa; phylum Chordata; class Actinopteri; order Syngnathiformes; family Syngnathidae; genus Syngnathus; species Syngnathus floridae. The sequence continues at coordinate 744,995 of NC_142415.1, read as the reverse complement.
TTCATTTTTTTCCCAGAGTGCCCTATATAGTGGCCCACTTTGCAATTAGGTCTGCTGCTACTGCTACTGTATATGTGGAGGAACAACCAAATATCTACCGTGTGAGCGTGTGTGCGCGTGCGTGTGCGTGTGCGTGTGCGTGTGCGTGTGTGTGTGTGTGTGTGTGTGTGTGTGTGTGTGTGTGTGTGTGTGTGTGTGTGTGTGTGTGTGTGTGTGTGTGTGTGTGTGTGTGTGTGTGTGTGTGTGTGTGTGTGTGTGTGTGTGTGCGCGTGTGCGCATGCATGCGTGCATGCTGTTTAAGACCATACACTGGTCATCCTGTTGTTTTATTTTACAAGGATAATTTTGATGAGTTTTTAAGTTGATTCAGGACGCAGCGTAGTATATTGATTGTCAAACACACCTTACAAAGTTCACCTCAACCAATGTTCAAATCCCAAGTCATTCAAATGGGGCTTTTTGACTACTTCTATCAGGAGGTTTGACATGCTGCTTGTTAAAACCGGCACTTGTGTCAGGAAGTTAGAGATGCTGCTTATTAAAATGAAAGGAGTTTGACTGGCCCACATCAGCACTTCATGAGCATCTAACAGGAAAAATTGTTGGATACGACTCGCCTAACATGAACCATTAGTTGCCATGGCAACAAGGTCTTCCCTTGCTACCAGCCGAAACCCCCATATTCCTCCAACCATGCATAATGCAACATTTCCACATCACTTGTGTTACTGTAAAGTGATGGGCTTCATTTATAGACTTATGTGTGGACAACAGAAATCATGCTGACTGCAACAAGAAATGTATTTTGTATATGTTGACTGGACAATATCATGTTAACAATAATGCTGGATAGCTTTGTAAAAAATGCTGAGTTGTGAATCATCCATCCATATGTCCACCCGTCTGTCCATCCATTTTAATGGCTGTTCATCTAGGGATGGAAGTCAGAAGAGAAGTTGACTGAGAATGTGATTTAGGGTCAATGTACTTGTTTAATTGACTAACTGTACCTTTCAGTCAATGCAGCATAACTCACTTGAATATTCTGATCAATAATTTCACCATTTCTAACCATTGGCGTCGTGCCTCATCCTCGGGTGCATTATTATGTCTATGTCAAAGTCTGCTTTATTGTCAATTTCTTCACATGTCAAGACATACGTACAAAGAGATTGAAATTGCGTTTCCCACTATCCCACGGTGGAGACAAGACATATTACACCCAATTGGTCCACAGACAAAACATTCAAGTAAACAATACAAAAAGTAAAAATAAGAAGGCACATATAATGAATAAATAAGAGCAACTTGGCTGAAATGGTGCAATCGTGCATACAGCAGACAGTCAGTATAACAGCGCAAAAGTACAAGTGGAGTAGTGCAAGTGGAGTAGTGCAAGGGAGCCATCATGGCCCAAAAAGCCAGGATGTTATGCAGCCGATTGTGGAGGGGGGAGAGAGTTCAGGATCCTAATAGCCTGGTGTATTAGCTCCCGCCGCGACGCCTGATCCATTTCCGCCGTTGGAGCTTGTTCCAGCGACATTGGCTCCGCGGCCGCCGTCGGACTTCGCTCCAGCGACGCCGGACCCGTGGCCGCCATCGGACTTCGCTCCCTCGATGACGGACCCGCGGCCGCCATCGAAGTTCCTCTCTGCGCCATCAGAGTCGCGGCCACCATCGGGCCCCACCCCAGCGTCGCCGGACCCGTGCTTCCATGAAGCAGCTCTGCTTCCCGTGTTTCTGCCGATTGCAGCTCTGACTTTCCGTATGCCGCCGATTGCGGTTCAGACTCTCCATTTGCCGCAGAGTGCGGCTCTGCTTCCCGTGTTTCTGCCGATTGCTATTCTGTCCCCGAGTTTCCGCCGATCCCGGTTCCGTTCCCCGAGTTTCCGCCGAGCGCGGCTCTGTTTCCCGTGTTTCTGCTGATTGCTATTCTATCCCCGAGTTTCCGCCGAGCCCGGTTCCGTTCCCCGAGTTTCCGCTGAGCGCGGTTCCGTTCCCCGAGTTTCCGCCGAGCGCGGTTCCGTTCCCCGAGTTTCCGCCGAGCGAGGTTCCGTTCCCCGAGTTTCCGTTCCCCGAGTTTCCGCCGAGCGCGGTTCGGTTCCATGAGTTGCCGCCGAGTGCGGTTCCGTTCCCCGAGAGTCCGCCGAGCGCTGTTCTGTTCCCTGAGTTTCCACCGAGCGCGGTTCCGTTCCCCGAGTTTCCGCCGAGCGCGGTTCCGTTCAATAGAGCAATAAAACTACAAGCAGAACAGGAACACTACAAGTCAGCCATAACCGATCACTGTAAAAGAGAAAACCACATCATGGACTGGGAAAAGGCCAGAGTCATCCGCACTGAAGAAAATAAACATCAGCGTTGGATCAGGGAGGCCATTGAGAGCCGCAAGCGGGGCCCGAGGACCATCAACAGGGATGAGGGAGCCTATATGCTCTCTACAACCTGGAACAGCATTCTGGAGAGGTGAATGGACACCAGAGGGCGTGACTTACCTGTCAAATCTGACAGGTGAGCCACGCCATCATCCATCAGCTGATAAAGACGCGTCACTATTACATCTGTGACACTCTGATGAAGGCGGAAGAAACCGCCGAAACATGTCAGGTAATGAACTTAAAACAAATTGTTTGATATAAAAGAAACCAGTGAAGTGATTAAAAAAAGGAAAAACAAGATGAACTTAGCACAATTAAATGATAGAGATGTGAGACCAGGGTCACTGAGGAATTATTTTGGGCACAGATGGGGAACACATCCACTCTTGTCCTCCTTTTAATAGAAAAATGTTAAAAGTTTGTCTATAATTGGGAGCACAGTGGGACAAGTTGCGCTCATCCGCCTCACATCTCAGGAGAGCAGGTTCGATTCCAGCTCCAGCCTTCCTGTGTGGAGTTTGCATGTTCTCCCCGTGCTTGCGTAGGTTTACTCTGGGTTCTCCGGTTTCCTCCCACATTCCAAAACATGCATGGTAAGCATATTGTCAGTAGTCTGAGAAGAAATTGTCTGTTTTAATTGTCCATCTGTTGGTGGCCAGCCCTGCGTAAATACACAGTCAATGCGCAAGGCTCTTGTGCTGTCACTGCTGAACCATGTGAAACCCTCCTCTCTTGGGTGTATAACTTTAAAGCAATCACTTAATTTAAAGACCTAGCACATGTCTTCTTTTAAAACAGATGTTTTCTCAACTTTAAAGTCTTCCGCAGAACCTTTTCTGTCACCTCTGTTTGAGACACAGTTAAAATCCCCTCCCATAATTAATGGTGCATGACCTAGCATGTGAGACTGCAGGCTTTCAAAGAGATCATATGGCATTTAAAAGTATTTTTCACACCAAAAGGCGCACTGGATTATAAGGCGCACCCTCATTGATTTTTTTTATTTTAGAAATTATTTCATATACAGGACTGTCTCAGAAAATTTGAATATTGTGATAAAGTTCTTTATTTTCTGTATGCAATTAAAAAAACAAAAATGTCACACATTCTGGATTTATTGCAAATCAACTGAAATATTGCAAGCCTTTTATTACCTTATTTTCCAGACTATAAGTCGCTCCGGAGTATAAGTCGCACCAGCCATAAAATGCCCCAAAAAGTGAAAAAAAACATATATAAATCGCTCCGGAGTATAAGTCGCATTTTGGGGGAAAATTTATTCGACAAAATCCCACACAAAAAACAGTCATGAACGAGCAACAACAGGCTAAACAATAGCAACAACAGGCTAAACGATAGGTATGCTAACGTGACAAACACAAACAAAGAGCTGAGAACGGGCCTGATGTAACATATAGAGTGATTAAGGACAACTATTACATGAATAACATGTTTATAAAACCATCGGTGTCACTCCAATTCATTAAATCCATCGATCATTCGATACGATAGCAACAGGCTAAACGATAGGTATGCTAACGTGACAAACACAAATGAGGAGCTGAGAACGGGCCTGACGTAACATATAGAGTGATTTAGGTCAACCATTACATAAATAACATGTTTATAAAACCATCGGTGTCACTCCAATTCATTAAATCCATCGATCGTTCTTGGTCAACAATGGCTGCGCGCGGCTGAGGGCGCTTGCACTTCAAAATATTCTACAGGCTCATATAACGATAGATAAACTATATTTCAAATAACTATAATATAAGCAATAATATTATCAATCCATCCGTGCACTTTAAATCCATTAAATCCATCGATCAAATTCCTCGTCCTTTGTTAACATCGCCGTGCGTGCGCCCTGACGTCAGCCTCGTCTTTATTCCACAGATCTAGTATATAACTGTATTGTAGCGTTAACAAAGTACAAGGATAGACGTGGGTTTGGTAAACGGCTCTTTATTCCACAAAACAAACTTCCAAGCGTGTGGCGGCGTGGACTTCCAGACACGAGAGCTCCATGGCAGAGGACCGGGCGTGCGTAATGGCCATGTCCGAGCCGCATGCACCGTTCGCGGACAGCCACTCGGCCGAGCGCCGGCCCCCGACTCAGTAGAGTAGGACCGGGCGTGCGTAAAAGCCACAATAGTTTTTCAAACCTTCTATGTCACTCCAAATCCTTAATTCCTTTAAACTCTTTGTCCTCCGTGTCTCTTAGAAATGATCACCGCTAATGATGCCGGCAGTCCTTACGTGGGTCGCGCCGCGCGGTGCCACTGACGTCACTTGAAATAGTAATCCATTGGTACATCACGGTTCTCCAAACTTTCTTTCTGCTGCTCGATTACTGTTTTCAGCTGCATATTTTACAACTTGAAGTTTGTAACCTGCAAAATATGAGTTTCTTTTTGGTGCCATTTTTCTTAAGCCCACCCAGTTGATGAGTCACGGCCAACGGTGAAATTTAGAGCGCCCTCATCCAGTTTCGTCTGAAAATATAATTTTTTTTCAGATGTAGTTTTTTGTTTTGTTTATTTGGTTGTTTTATCAAGGATAAAGTCTGCTTTATTGTAGATTTTTTTTCATATACCAAGACGCACAAAGAGATTGAAATTACGTTCCCACTATCCCTTTGTGAGATAGTACACATATGCATACAAGCAACACAAAAAACCCAAGAAGGCAAATGATAAATAAACAAATAATAATAAATAATAATAATAAATATAAGAGGAGCAAACAGACAGTGGACTTGGATATGGTGCTTTAAAGTGTTAATTGCTTTATTTGATGTTTTCTCTATTTTTTATGTTTTGAATATGTTCAAGATAAAGATATAAAAGCATGTTAAGTGATCAACTATACTAAAAATAACATGGGAAGTGGTCAACTATACTTTTAAGTGATGTCTTAATGATCAAGTAAAAATTTGTGAAAAAAAACATATACGTCGCTCCTGAGTATAAGTCGCCCCCCCACCCAAACTATGAAAAAAAACGCGACTAGTCCGGAAATTACGGTAAATTATGTTTTACAACATATTTGAACCAAAGATGTTATAAGCACAGATTATTACAAGGCACCAATTTGAGTCTTGATAAAGGTCCTGTTGAATGTAAAAAATGTACAAAGTGATTCAGCAAATATCTTCATATTTGACTCAACTCTCTCATCAAATTGTCAAAAAAAACATTATTACTAGAACTGTGTGTTTTAACCTCCACAATATAGCAAGGATCTGTCCCATTCTATCTGTTAGTGATGCAGAACTCATAAATCTTAAAGCTTACATATCCCGTTTATAAATTCGTCAGTTTTAAGTTTTACTCATTCAGTTGTGGTTTATATAAAGTGGAACAACGATGCCTTTGTCTGAATTCCATATGCCGTCGCCTTTATGATCTCAAGTTTGATATTGATAGCCTTAGGAGACATACTGTTTTGACACTGCTTATGCACCGAGACAAACAAGGAATGGCAGAGTAAAGGAGGCAAGGCGGGAGGAGGGGTTGGGGGGCTGGCTAGCACGTCGGTTCAGAAGTCAAAAATTGGTTCGAAAGTAGACGCAAAAAAATCGCAAGGCTCCGGTTCGCATCTCAAAAATTTTGTAAGTACAGGCGTTCGTTAGTAGAGGTACCACTGTATTTACAAGTATACACCCATCACTCAATCGATCAATCAATCCGTAAAAAAACAACACAGAGATTTACATAAATGCAAATTTATACCTTACACACAATAATATTATATATAATTTGTATTTTGGGACAGGTTGAGCCAGAAAAATCACATCCTACTAGAAAGGTTGCTAAAGCGTATTTAATAGCTCAACACAGCAAATATATTTCCCTCATCTTGTATTTCAAATCTTAATTGTTTATTTACACAGATATGAAGGCACCCTGAGAAACGCGGTTTATCTACAATTTCAAAGAGAAAATGCAGGCAGAGCCTTGCTGGGTGGAGATCTTACAGTTAATTACCATATTTTGCCCAAAGATTAATATAGCTCTGTAATTTATTTACTGCCCACAGGAAATTCTTCTTCTATAATAAGATACTAGTACAAGGAATGCGTAGCTCTACAAAAGAAATCTGTTATTTCCATCTGTTTCTTAGAGATCAATGAGCCCTGAATATATTTAAACACAAAACATCCACTAAGACATAAGAAACATGGAGCACATATTGCCACGGCCTCCCTTTTGATCCACCGATGCTAAATTATTATTTTTTGTCCTTATTTTTGAACTTCCATTTGTGTAATGCTTTTGTAATAAATAGGAAAGCAGTTTTGTCATTGCTACAACTATCTCAGATCCGCAACTTTCCTGGTGGATTAAGCCAGACACCTCCTTGAACATTGTCTTCATTGTACAGGATTTGGAGGTAGCTTGGCCCAGGTATTTGAATTCAGTACTTTGACGGTAGAACAGTGCTGTACAAATAAAGCTCATTTAAGTTGGAAAAAGTGTTACGAAAATGGTATCAGGACATGTTACTTTAGTGACTTAAACTTTTGCATTGAGGTATCTGGGTTGATCCCAAAGGTATTTGCTTACCCCCAAGGCAAGGAATTTAGGGATGCTCAGCCTCCAAGAATGCTGTACTTTGGCATAAGTGCATCAATAAAATGATTCTTAGTATATTAAATAATTTTCAAACATCATAATTTATTTGAATGATATAAGTGAGACAAGATCAAGATCAAGCGAGCTGTTGCCCTTCTGCCTTACTGCCCTTCCAATTTTACTGCTTGGCCTCATTTGAGGTGCAGGTTAGTCGGAGCCTATCCCTGGACCAAGATGCAGGGAAAAACCCTGGAGTGGTCTTCATTCACACATACAGAAAACCAAGGGTGATTTTCCCTTCCCCATCTGCTTAGAAAATTGTAGATGTTGACAAACTTAATACCGAACTTGTTCAATATTTACGGTGTATGGTGTTGTTAACATCAAGGTTGTGGCACAGGCTCCATGTTTGTGATGTGACACAGAACAACAGCCAACAAAATTATTAGTTAGATACAAGATAAATTATGAGTATTCAAAAGCAAAAAGTAGAAGAAATCAAGACCACACCCCAATTCAGACAAATTGGTTGTAAATTTGTCAATTTAATTGATTAGAAACATTGAAGAGTCTTGGGTCTGGTGGAATGTATGGTTCTTATTATACTACCTTGGCTAATGCCATATAGTTGAGTGAACAACAGATGGTAACAACAGTGGTAATGCAGTTCACCATTCTTAACAGAAGGCTTGTACTGGGGTTGCACAAAAGTTTGAAAACCAATCCACCAACAATCAGTAGAATCACAAAAGTGTGAGACAATAAAAGTAGAAAATTTCAGTGCTCTGAGAGAAAACTGTTCTTTTCTCCTTTCCAGTGTTTATGCAGTGCTAAAGTAATATGAAATGGCCAATTAGAGAACTCAAGCAAAAAAAAAAAAACAACAAAAAACATGTTTCCCCCACTGAAGAAGAAAATAGAACCATTTACTGTTCTCTGTGTGTGACGATGATTTCACAGAGAGGCAAAGATGAACCTAGGCAGGTGGCTTTGAAAATCCTAATCAGACACACTCTTCTTTTCCTAAATTCAGTCTGAGCTGTTTGCAAAATAGCGTTTGCACTCTGGCATTGCTGCATTTAATATATCGACGCTCATAATGAAAATGTACCTTTCCGACAGAGGTGTCAAATCCAGGTCCAGAAAGCAAAGTAAACCTTGCCATATTCTCTTTTTAGCCACAGGTGCTTCCACTCAACCATCAGGTAAACAAACTCTTGATATGGACACATAGCATGATGGGTCTTGCCTGAGGACTCAACTGGATACTAACATTTGCCCTGATCACTGTGTCCGTTGTATTAACCGCTAACCCTAACTCTATCTATCTAAACACAAGATCAGTAGAGGCTGGGGTCTACCACATCAGAGAGGATCCCAGGTGTAGGCTGGATAAAGAAGCCCCTGGAATGGTGCAACATAGCACAACCGCGTGTAAGACGCTGGCGGTCTAGGCATACATACATGGAAAGGCATAACAAGGTAGCAAGAATAGTGTACCGGGAAATCTGTACTAAATATGGATGAGAGATCCCAAAATTTCCCGTAAAAAGAAAGAAAATCTTAAATAGTAATTGCAAAAGACTTTAGCTACACCCTACGTTGCCCAAAACATTTTAAAAAACCAGACATTCAATTTGAGAACAAATTCAAATCCTATATTGAAAACTTTTAATATGCTGCAATAAAAAAGACAGAAGAAAATGAAGAAGAAAAAGGCGAAGAAGAAAAAAGCAAAGATGAAGAAGGCAACGAAGAAGAAGACCATAGCTAGTGTTTGGCTTCGTTTATTCTAACTCATTGAATTCTTTAGCGTTTTTTGACGCGGTTTGGGTTGTTACAAACATCAGACATCCAGCTATGATCCAAGCCACATGTGTCATTTTATAATTGGGGCTTTAACAAAGACCATTGCAGTAAAAGCTCCAGGCAATGATGTTTATCCTGGTGGTCGCCTGCTATGTGTTAGGTAAAAATAACTTACTCTAATCACCATTATCACTCACCATACACTGACCAATGGCAGATCCCAGGGTGGTCTGGCTTAACCGCTTGAACTGGTTATCATTTTGGTCCAATTTTAAATCCATTCACTCCTGTCGTTCTATTTTTGGACCGCTCGACGTATGTGTGTGTGTGTGTGTGTGTGTGTGTGTGTGTGTGTGTGTGTGTGTGTGTGTGCGTGTGCGTGTGCGTGTGTTTGTCTGAATGCATACACTATACCCAAACCTGGCATTCGCAGTTCTCCCAAGAGCGTTGGGCTGTTGAACTGGCTGCCTGCCACTGTTGCCACGAACAGCATCTTCCAATTCCAGCTTGTAGGGTGGTTGCCATGGCAATGACAATTTATGGCAATTTATTTGCAGGGGGCACCCTTGACGAAACCATTTCTGGAACATATATGGACAGCAAGAGGAAGTCAAAGGAAGAGAGAGAAAATAAGTTCACAGATTGTTTTCTCAGGTTGATGAATGGGCTTGGTTACAATTACAGTTTTTACTATGCAGAGTACCCAGCACCAGAACTCTCTGTATGCCTCTTATTTGAATTTATTATTTATTTATTTATATGTTTAGGCTCCTTTATTCCCTCTGATCGCTAAATATCACTCCAAATATACATACATTTTTAAATTGTTGTAATATCTTATTATTAGTTATTCTCCAGAGTCCAGTGTGTACATGCTACCCTATCCTCTCATACAAACTCAGTTGGGACAGGCTCCTGCTCACCATAAAGATAAGTGATACTAAATGGATAAATGAACAAACTTAAAATGTGCCTGGACCCTTTTCAAGAATTCATCTATCCATTTAGTTTCTTTACGACTTGTCCTCATGAAGGGGAAGTGATATCTATCCCATCTGACAGGTGAGACGTATAGTACAACGTGGACTGGTCACAATCAATCACAGGGCAGGCACATGCTGTATAAACAAGGATCTATGATTGACCAACTTGAAATGCATTGGTTTCAAATTTGTATTGCACCTTCTTAATACTTGAAGATGCATCTTCCAAACCCTCACGGGAGGATTCGAGCCAAAATTCAAACCCACAGAACCGATTGACTATAGCAATACAGTATACAATTGATCCAAGTGGGTATCCCCTACATATAAAACAGTAACTGAATTACTTAAAAAAGAACATATCTATTCAACATTTTTGGGGGAAATGACAGCAAATCATCATTCAAATGATTAATTGCCTTAATTTACTACAATAAAACAATTTCAAGCCTCTGATAGTAATGAATGGGACCAGTGCTGGATTTAGAGTGCTGTTTAAAGATCAATACCAATTGAGGTGTGAGCTGACAAAAATAGATTATGATCAACGGGCATGGATCCACCTGTATAATCCGGTGGGGTTTGTCTGATCCCTCCCTCCCTCCCATCCCCGCCAACCTCCCAGCTCACTGCTGTGTGTCTGTTACTGCGCGCCCAGTCAGATCGGATCCTCATCGGCCGGCAGTCTGGTACTTCAGATCGAATATCGGCGCGGAGACAGGGTGGTTCCTTGCCGGGAGTTCGAGTTTAAAGTCCCCACTTCTTCACCGTTAGTTCCCCGTTTGGTGTGTCCTTTGCTGTGCTGCTCGCGCCGTTCCCATAGCAGCGCTTTCCTTGGAAGTTTATCCTGGTTCTGCCGGAATCTGGTATCATAAACAACTCGTCAAGTTAAAAAGAGTTGAGAAAGATTGGACAAAAAAGACAAGGAATTACGACGAGCGGATCAAAGGCAATTGCCAAGGTAAGAGTAAATCAATTGACATATTGCATTCAAGACATTCATTTAATTGGGTTTGACAATGAAGTTCCTTGGGCACCGCGTCACGTGTTTTTTCTACGACTAAGTGTAAGTAAATATATTAACAAGGTCTTCATCGATACTTACGCGATATCTGACGAGCTGTGGTGCCGATTGCCAAAGTGGTCAAATGAGGCTTGAAAGTGGAGTTGTGTGACCGCACGGTAACTTGGTGGAAACGATGCGCCCAGATTGTTTACTTGTATGTATATTGTGTAATAATTGTGTCTTGTCACCGTGGGATAGTGGGAAACGTAATTTCGATCTCTTTGTGTGTCTTGACATGTTAAGAAATTGACAATAAAGCAGACTATGACTTTTTTTACTTTGACTTTGTTTTTAGGAAACGCCTCCACACTCATATGAACGAGCGCCATATTTGAAGTTGTTTTAATCACATTACAAGTACCGTACTTGGCGCAGTGACGTAGGCGAGCATGGATATCAACAAGGAAATAAAACACGGAAAACAGATTAATTGACAAGTTAACTGACCAATGTTACCATTATTTACGCCGATAATGGTTGGTTGAGGTTTTTTTGGTCCCACAGAATCAGAATCAGCTTTATTGGCCAGGTCTGTGCATACCAAACATGGAATTTGACTCCGGTTGATCTCAGCCTTTGTACCACATTTAAGTGACTAACAACATTCAGGTTACTAACAACATTTAAGTGGCAAGAACAGGATATTATTGCCCAATGATGTCTCTGTGACTGTATAAGTGGTGTGAGTTCATCAGAGCAACAGCCTGGGGAAAGAAGTTGTGTCTGTGTCTGCTGGCCCAGAACGCGTGGTTTAAAAAAAAAAAATCTATCTATCTATCTATCTATCTATCTATCTATCTATCTATCTATCTATCTATCTATCTATCTATCTATCTATCTATCTATCTATCTATCTATCTATCTATCTATCTATCTATCTATCTATCTATCTATCTATCTATGTACTGATCTCCCTGTGCGTTATGTACTTCGTGTACGTTGTCACAGTTCATCAGCCAGCCAAACTCATGTATAGAACACTTGAGCCAGGATTCAGAGCGTCTCGCTCCCTTTATTTCTATTCAGTGTTAAACACAACGACTGAAACTGCAAGTGAAACAACAAACACACTTAGTTTCTTCATTGAGTATTCTTGTTATCTTATAAACAATAATAAAGTTATCCAACAAAACAATGATAACTTACAGCCGTTGATTCCGTGAGCATAAGGAGAGGAGAAAGATTCGCTTAGATGATGCGAGTCACGCTAACGCAGTGGTTCTTAACCTGGGTTCGATCGAACCCTAGGGGTTCGGTGAGTCGGCTTCAGGGGTTCGGCAGAGCCACCACTGCGGAGGGCCGAACACACCTGAATGTCGTGTAAATTCGCGATAACGCATATCTGAACTGGTCGCAAGTCCCACTGATTTGCTGGTATGTCATTACTCCCCCCCCCCCCACTAAAGAGGGGTTCGGTGAATGCGCATATGAAACTGATGGGGTTCGGTACCTTCAAAAAGGTTAAGAACCACTGCGCTAACGTCTCTCAACTCATGAGTTGGCAAGTCGCTTCAACAGAAACATGCGCAGCTTCCGGTGCATTTCAAAATACATTTCCGGTTTGCTTCCGAACGACAAATAACCATTGTGTATGGTTCTTTACATAGAAAACATTTCTTACATCATGAAAACAATTCTGAGGGCAAAACACTCCCCGTCTAGCATGTAATGCTACCAACCTTTGAAACCACTTTCCTTTTTCTCAGTCCACTTTTAATCCGCCTTTTCCATGAGAAGGACCACTTCAGAAATGGGCCGCAGGTAAGTCTTCGAGGTGCCTTGGGATGATGTCCTCACCTCAACCTTCCGTTCCTTCCCATCGCTGCTCCCAGAGGTGGATATGACCATTGCCATCGGCCACTCATTCCTTGGCACTTGAGTTTGCTTTAGCAGCACAATGTCCCCAGGTTGAAGGTCGCGGTGTGTCCTGTGCCATTTACATCTTGGATGAAGAGTGCTCAGGTACTCATTTCTCCAACGGTTCCAGAATTCGTTCGCCAGCGCCTGCACTTGCCTCCACTGGCCTCTCTGAAGGTCTTTCCCCGCAAAATCGCCCGGAGGAGCAAGCAGGCCTGGCTTCTGTGTCAGTAGCATGGAAGGAGACAGCAAGACTGAAGCAGAGGGGTCTGATGAAATAGGGACCAACGGCCTGGCGTTGATTATTGCCGACACTTCCGCCATCAGCGTGCACAGGACCTCATGTGTCAGGCGAGTATGTTTGTTTTGCAGAAGCATGGAATCTAATATTCTTCGTGCCACGCCAATCATGCGTTCCCACACACCTCCCATGTGGGAGGCGTGTGGTGGGTTGAACTCCCACGTGCAGTCTTTGCCGTGGAGATAATTTAAGATCTTGTTCTGCTTTTCATGTGAGGGCCTCATCCCTAGTTCTGCACTAGCAGCCACGAAATTTGTCCCTCTGTCTGATCTGAGCTGCTTTGCTGGGCCCCTGACGGCAAAGAATCTCCGTAGCGCATTTATGTAACTGGCAGTATCCATCGATTCAATAATTTCAATGTGTACTCCTCTGGTGCACATGCATGTGAACAGAATGGCCCATCTTTTGCTTTCTGCCGCACCTCCACGAGTGCGTCGGGTTACCACTGTCCACGGTCCAAATACATCCAGCCCCACATAGCTGAAGGGTGGAGAGTTGTCGAGTCGCTCCAGAGGGGGGTCAGACATTTTTTGCTCTTCCACCTTCCCTCTCAGGTTATGGCATGTCACACAGTGATAGAGGATAGAGCTGACCAGCCTTTTGCCAGCGACAATCCATAGTCCAGCTGCCCTGATGGCTCCCTCTGTGAATTGTCGCCCCTGGTGCTTTACCTCTGTATGATGGTGTTCCACAAGCAGCCTGGTGACATGGTTTTGCTTCGGGAGGATGATTGGGTGTTTTATCTCTGAAGCATGCCTGAGGCGCCCTCCGACCCCCAGCAGGCCCTCACACATGTAGGGGTCCAGGGTCAAGATCTGACTTGAGTTAGAGACTTTTCTGTATGCTTTAAGAGCACCGTATTCATCTGAATATGCATCTCTTTGGACAGTCTCTAGCATGAGTCTCTTGGCTGCTGCAAGCTCCTCAGGAGTGCGAGGTCCGCTGCACTGATGCCAGCCTTTACATGCATGCTGTGGTGTGTCTGTTGAGACTGAGGTGGAGATTGACTTGTGAGAACGCATCTGATGTATCAGAAAGGAAACAGCTCTCAGCAAGGAGCTCCATTTTGAAAAACGCTGGAATCTTGAAGCGGTAAGTGGCTTGGTTTCGATGTGCGTAAGTAAAGCTGTCACTTGCGGTCTGACCTCCACATCTTTTTCAGGCTCTAACAGATCGAACTGAATGTGCGTGTCCAGCTTAGGAGTCTTATAAAGAAAGTCGGGTCCCACGAACCACATTGTGTCCATCAGCTGTGATGCAGGTACTGACCTGGTGGCTAAGTCAGCAGGGTTATGTTCCGATGGCACATAATGCAACTGCTCAGGAGAGGTTGTTTGGCGAATACGATGCACACGATTGTGCACGTACACAAAGAAGCGCCTTGAGTCATTACAGATGTGTCCGAGGACCACCTTGCTGTCGGAGTAGAATTTTACAGCGTCTGGTTTGTGGTCCAGTTCACTCAAGATCAACTCTGCCAGCTCAACAGCCAGGACGGCACCACAGAGCTCGAGTCGTGGGATCGTAGCCTCTGGCTGCGGTGACAGTCTAGCCTTTCCGATCACAAATCCCACTTTGCAATGGCCCTCCTTCCTGACTGCTCTTAAGTATGCAACCACCCCTATAGCCCAGTTAGATGCATCACAAAAAACACACAGTTCTGTGTACCTTGGCTCAGAGAGTGACATTGAAACGTAGCAGCGGGGCACATGGAGGCTGCTCAGCTCTTTGAGTGATGATTCCCATGTTTCCCACATGCTCGCCTTTTCGTCAGGCAGAGTGTCCCAATCCTGGACCCCACTGGACAGCTCTTGCAGCAGCAGCCTGGCTTTGATGGTCACTGGGGCGGCCAGACCCAGCGGGTTGAAGACGCTGTTGACAACTGACAGCACCCCACGGCGAGTGTAAGGCTTATCAGCAATGGCTACTATAAAAGTGAGCATGTCTGTGTTAATGTCCCAGCATAAGGCTAGGCTCCTCTGCGCAGGGAGAGAATCATCATCCTGCCCCAGCTCTCTAATGACAGAGGCCAGTTTTTCAGGTTCGAAAGCTTTCATCACAGTGACACTGTTTGATGCTATTTTGTGCAGCTTCAAATTAGACTCGGCGAGTGAGGCACAGGTACGTTTCAGCAGGTCTATGGCCTCAGACTCGATGGGCAGTGACACGAGTCCATCATCAACGTAGAAATGTCTATGCACAAACTGTGTTGTATCAGTGCCATACCTTGCTTCACTTTTCTTAGCAGCACGCCGTAGTCCATAGATGGCTACTGCAGGCGATGGGCTGTTGCCGAAGACGTGTATCCGCATGCGATACTCTTGAACCTCTTTAAACAGTTCATTGTCTTTGTGCCACAGAAATCTGAGGTCATCTCTGTGCTCATGCCTCACTAGGAATCCATAAAACATCTGCTGGATGTCCGCAGTGACAGCAATGAGATCTTTCCTGAAACGCAGCAGCACGCCAAGCAGAATGTTATTCAGGTCGGGCCCTGTGAGAAGCACTGAGTTGAGGGAGAGGCCGTGCAGTTGGGCGCTTGAGTCAAACAAGACCCGTATTTGCCCAGGCTTCTGGGGGTGGTACACACCAAAAAAGGGCAGGTACCAGCATTTTTTTGTGTCGTCAATGGATGAGGCAATCTCTGCATGGTTGTTTTCAAAAAGCTTTTCCATGAAGGAGGAAAACTGCTCTTTCATCTCAGCGTTTTTTTCTCAAAGTGCGTCGTAGAGAGCTGAGACGAGACAGGGCTTGCACTCTCTTATTTGGGAGCCAAGGGCGAGGTGACTTAAATGGTAGGGGAGCTACCCAGTTATTCCTTTCATTCTGGGCGACTTATTTTTCCATTATTTTCAAGAAGAATTCGTCCTCAAAGAACATGGCACACTTGTTGTCGCTGTCTGTTCGTTGGAAAACAGTCTGCCCGAGCTGATACTCGACTGGCAATGCTTTCAACGTATGTGTAGTGTGGCCATACTTGTCCTCCCCGCCGTAGCATGATTTCTCTTTCACACAGATGCTGTTTTTGCAAGGAATGAGAAGTGACGGACGTCCATTTTGAAGCACATGAGTTTTGAAGACGCTCAGGGTTGGCTTGTGGGCGTTGTCCAGGCAGACTTTGCCTACAATGACCCAGCCTAAGTCCAGGTGCTGGGCAAAAGGCGCGTTATGAGGACCGTTGACTTGCACGTGTAATATCTCTCCCCAACAGGATCATCATCTCTGCATCAGGATTTAGCTTGGGAATGAGAGGAACGAGATGCTTCGGGTGCGCATGTGTGAGGGTTACCTCTGGAGTTGGAATCTCAGATTTATTCTTCATTATTTCATTGCACTCAATGAGAGGTAGAAGGTCTAGGCACACACCTCCGTTCACTGCTTCGATGTGAAAGCCCGGCGCCTTCCTGCCGATCATCTCTGTGGTGCCGGCGCAGGTCTTCATCAGGTAAGGAGAGAGGCTGCTCTTGACTTTGAAAAGGTGGAAAAATTCAGAGCGGACCAGTTAAAGGCATGCGCGAATACCGATAGCAGGTACTTTGGTATCGGTGCAGAGATTTTCATAGTGTCGGTACTTGCGACGTTACCCGGGACTAGTATCGGCCACCCTATAGTGGCCGTTTTACAATCAGTAACTGGAAATTAGAAGAATTAAAACTTGACATTAATTTGATGCAATTTTAAAGAAAATGCTATATTGGCATGTAAAGGTATTTTCCCCAATAAATATCTGTTATTGTTTTGGGGGAAATTTTATATATCAAAAGTACTAGTGGTATCGGTGCTTGGTATCATATCGGTCATTGCTCAAGTACCGAGTACTCAAACTAGTATCGGTCTGAAAAAAAGTAGTATTAATAATTTCTTAGTTTGTGATGTTGAGCATCCTACAACACCTTAGCAACTTCAAAGTAGCCTTCGTGTAGTCCCACCAAAATCGCCATCGCAATTTGACGCGATTCTCAGTTTCCTTTTATGCATTTAATGAGCAATAAAACAAACAAGCAGAAGAGCTGGCTTCTTGTAAAGATCCACAAGTTGCTTTCAATCTGGCAATGTTACTTTGTAGTTTTCACAATACTACAGTTTGTCGCCTGATGTGTATTTATGTTTCATCATTCGTGTACCCCGCTGTACTTTCTGCACCAACGGTGCTCGCGCAGCTTGATTACATCATACTTTGCTAATCAAAAATGGAAAGCGGTTTGTATACGTTTTTCTATTTTGCAAACTTAATTAAAGTAACAAGCATGCATTTAAATAATCATTTCAGTTGCATTGCAGGGTCCATAGTTTTATGCTCATCTTTAATCTTTAATCTTACTTCACCGTACTTTGTTCATTGTGTAGTGGAATTTTGCATACTTGCGATATGCATGTCATATTCCCTCTTGAAATCGTGTTTTGTGCACTTTCTCTTTCTGCTGCTTTCATTTGCTATGATTTATTGATGCAAAGCAGTGCATTTCCTTTGGATACATTTATCACTGCAGAGCCATGCAATTGTTTTTGCACTCTGTCAGTTATGTTTCAATGTGTGTGTGTGTGTGTGCGTGTGAGCGTGCGTGTGCGCGCGCATGCGTGCGTGTGTCTCTGTGTGTGTGTGTGTGTGTGTGCCTCGGCGGGATCACCACCTTACCGTGGTGAGGCACTTTGCGCGTCTCCCTGACCCCTAGAGCTATGTCGACTGGAGTCTCTCACTCCTGCGAGCGTCACCCAAGCCGAACAGGTCCGAAGGGTAGAGACAAGACTAAGAGTGATCCCAAACCTGCACCTGGAGACAGGCATAGTTCATTAGACCATAGTACCAGTGCTAACACCACCGCCAGACCTCAACGGCAGAGCAGGCGGAAGACAGTGGGTGTGAGAACCACCACCACGGCTGCGAAGGTGGAAGAAGGCACCCCACAACCATATGGGTTAAACCAGGAGGCAGTATGGCTCTGTGCTCCGGGGACACACACATGGGCAGGTTTCCAGCAGACCAGATCTCTGGCTCCCTGGATCTCTGGCAGTCCCCTGCAACTGCACTCACCTGAAGGTTGTCTCGAGTTTCTCTCGTGCCACTGGTATATGGTGGGTGCGGCCAAGATTGTGGGGGGAGGAACTGTGCGCACCATCCCTCACACAAATCCACTCTTTGCGCAGGCTTTAGCTTCTTCTGAAAAGTCCTCTGGCGACAGGATAAAGCGACGGGGGCAGGTCAAGGGTGTGACTGGAAGCTCCGAGCTTGAGTCCTGCACAGAGGCGGCATGGGTGTGATGGTCGTTGTGAAGATTGGGATCAGGAACATGAGCTTCCTTCGGCAGCTACCCATGTGACTGAGCAGCCCTATTTAGGGTCCGCACTGCTCACCCCAAATTGGGGAAGGGTCTGGAAAAGGTGACCCAAAAATTATTTGTTCCTCTCACCTGGGTGGCAAACCGCAGCCACCAAGGCATCCCCTACTGTGGTCGAAAACATAACAAAGAAAAGCATATGACTACCTGCAATGTCCGCACCCTCCTCGACACACTGGATGGGATGGAGAGACCTCATAGACGGACGGCGCTCATTGCGCATGAGCTCAAGAGGTACAATGTCGACATCGCAGCACTCAGCAAAACCCGGCTGTCGGGTGAAGACTCCCTGACAGAAGTCGGTGAAGGCTATACCTTCTTCTGGAAGTGTCTCTTGGATAGCGAACGTAGGCTCCATGGAGTTAGTTTTGTTGTAAAAAGCAAACTACTCAATAACATCCCAGAGTCCCCCCCAGCCATCAGTGAGTGGCTCATGGCCAGGCTGGTTTGCTACGCTACTCAGTGCATATGCCCCTACCCTGGATGCTGATAGTAACATCAAAGATGCCTTCTACCAATCTCTTGTGGCTGCCCTATCCAGAGTCCCCAAGTCCGATAAGCTTGTCCTCATGGGTGACTTCAATGCCCGAGTTGGCACAGATGCCCAGCTCTGAACTAAAATAATTGGGGTTCATGGATCTGGGAAAATAAACAACAACAGCATTCAACTCCTCACTGTGTGCTCTGAGTACAAACTTCTCATCACTAGCACAATTTTTCAGTAACATCTTGGACGCACCCACGGTCCAAACATTGGCACCTGCTGGACTATATAATCACACGGGAACAAGATCGTCAAGACGTCTGCATAACCAGGGCCCTGCGTGGGGCTGAATGCTGGACCGATCACCGTCTGATCAGATCCAAGCTGAGGATGAAAATCCGTCCCCCGCACAGGAAACAGCAGCCAAGAAAGCGAATTCTCCAGAGTGCACATCTCACTACCGCAGCAAGCTGGCTACGAGTCTTTCCACCTTGGAGGACTACAGCACCACCTGTGACATGGACAGTGAGTGGGCAAAACTGAGGTCAACATTACACCAAGCTGCCTCTGAAACCATCAGCTTTACTCGGAACCACCATCAAGACTGGTTCGACAACAGCTCGGTAGAAATACAGGAGCTGCTGGACACCAAGCATAAAGCCCATGCTGCCCTGCTCTCCAACCCTCTACATCACTCCTCCACCATTATAAAACAACAAGAGCTGAGACACAGAAACAACTGCGGCTTATGGAAAATGAGTGGTGGCTCACAAAACCCCAGGAGATCCATAGATATGCAGATGCTAATAACACCTACACATTCTAGGCTGCTGCAAAATCCATCTATGGCCCACAAGGATAAACAATGAATTCTTGAGCGTTGGGCTGAGCACTTCGACTCACTGCTCAATAAAATAAACCCCTCTGATCCATTAGTGCTCAATGCACTCCCAGATCTCCCGCCTTCTCCCTTCCTTGATGACCCTCCCATGTTCAGTGAGGTCCTTACTGCAATCAGGAGCCTCAAAAAAAACAAGAGCCCTGGCCCTGACGGGATTCCGGCTGAGATACTAGAGAAGGGAGGCTATCTTCTGAAGCGGAAGTTGTTTCACTCCATACTAACCATCTGGCACAGGGAGGCCCTGCCTCAAGAATGGAAAGACAGCAACATCATCATCATCTACAAGAAGAAAGGAGATAAATCATCTTGTGGAAATAGTCGTGGCATCTCCCTTCTCTCAGTGGCCGGCAAGGTACTTGCGAAAATGATGCTCTCTCGCCTTACATTTCTAACAGAGGGCATCATTCCAGAAACACAGTGTGACTTCAGAAAGAACCAAAGTACACTGGACATTATCTTCGCTGCCCGTCAAATCCAGGAGAAATGCAGGGAACAAAACAAGGACCTCTACATCACCTTTATTGACCTCACCAAAGCCTTTGACACAGTTGACCGTGATCTGCTCTAGAGCATCCTCAGGAAGTTTGGTGTTCCCCCCCCAAGTTTCTCAGCATCCTAAAACAGTTTCACGATGGTATGCAGGCCTGTGTACTTGTAGGCAGTGAACAGTCCCCCTCTTCCCCCGTGAAAGTAGGAGTAAAGCAGGGATGTGTATTGGCCCCAGCGATCTTCAATCTTTTTCTGGCAGCAGCCACACCCCTATTCTGCCAGTCCATCACAAGGGATAGCGGTGTCTCATCGGGTTTCACCCGGATGGGAGACTCTTCAACATCCGGCGCCTACAGGCAAAGACGAAGATGACAAGCACCAACATCCAGGAGCTGCAACGTGCAGACGACTGCACTCCTCGCCTACACTCTTGATGCCATGCAGCATGCACTAGACACCATGTCATCAGTCTACCGCTCACTATGTCTGGTGACCAACACCCAGAAAACAGAGGTTCTCATCCAGGAGAGGTCCCCATCCCCTACACCCCCTGTCTTTACCATCAGCGGCACACCCCTCAAGGTCGATGAGCAGTTTTGCTACCTCGGCAGTACTCTGACCCCAACACGTCAGATCAATGATGACATCCAGGCTCGCATCAACTCAGCCTCCTCTGCCTTTGGAAGACTGCGCTATCGGGTGTTTGAAAACAATAACCTTCGAACCTTATCAAAAGCGTCAGTCTACAGGGCGGTGTGTGTTTCAACTCTGCTGTATGGGTCAGAAGCTTGGACAATATACCGCAGATACATCTGCTGCCTTGATGGATTTAACATCAGATGTCTCCAACGCATCCTTGGCATCATATGGCAGGACCGAGTCCCTCATACGGGCATCTTACAGCGCACTGAGTCCATAAGCATAGAGGCAACTCTGGCACAGCGCCAAATCCGGTGGGTTGGTCACACCATCCTGATGCCAGGACACCGATTGCCTCGTCAGATGCTTTATGGTCAGCTCCTGTCAGCCAGTAGCCTGGAGGACAAAAGCTGCGGTACGAAGACCAACTGAAAGGGATATTGATGAGGTGCAACATCAAACCCAATGAACTTGAGACAGCTGCAGCCAATCGATCGCTGTGGCGTTCGCTGTGCCATAACGGGGTCATGTACCTGGAGGAGTGTCGTAACCAACACCGGAGGGATGTAATTCCACCCTGTAATTCCAGAACCATCCCAGCCCACTGATCCAGGCCTGACATGTCCTCACTGTGGCAGGACGTGTGGTTCCAGGATCGGACTTCATAGTCATATGGCGTGGCATCATCGCCAGCAATGATAGCCACCGACCAGAGCAACAAAATGGAAGCTACGTCATCTTCGACTATGATGGACCGCCTAAGCAAGCAAACAAGTGTGTGTGTGTGTGTGTGTGTGTGTGTGTGTGCGTGTGTGCGTGCGTGCGTGCGTGCGTGCGTGCGTGCGTGCGTGCGTGTGTGTGTGTGTGTGCGTGCATGCGTGCGTTTGTGTGTGCGCGCATGTGTCGTAAAACCCCGAGAGTGTGTGCATGTGTTTGGAAAGGTATTCCCTCAAGATGGATACACTTGCATACGCTACAGTTTTTCAAGTGGCTACTCCAATCACTAAGTATTAGGGTGCCAACCTGGACAACAAGATCAGAACCGTAAAATCCTAGCGGCCACCAGCTCAGTGGCCTAGTAGTAGAGTGTCCGCCCTGAGCCTGGAAGGTTGTGAGTTCAAACCCCGGCTGGGTCATACCAAAGACTATAAAAATGGGACCCATTGCCTCCCTGCTTGGCACTCAGCATTAAGGGTTGGAATTGGGGGGTTAGATCACCAAATGATTCCCGAGCGCGGCACCGCTGCTGCTCACTGCTCCCCTCTCCCCCAGGGGATGGATCAAAATCACACAGGGATGGGTTAAATGCAGAGGACAAATTTCACCACACACAGATGTGTGTGTGACGATGATCAGTGGGACTTTAACTTTAACTTTAGTACTGTATATACATCGCTGTAAGAAATGCTCATAATGATTGAAATAAATATTAAGTCAACAACTTGCATTAGTGGGAGCTCTAATTAATGCTTTGCTAAGATTTCTATTTCATATAAACAGCATCATGATGCTATTTTTGCTCGCAGTATCCATATTTTGCTGTTGTGAATAGATTATATATAATATAGAGCTTCTGCGGCAATGGTTTCTGTTACAGCCCTTATCATAAAATGACACATGTTGCTCGTATCATACCTGCATATCAGATGTTCGTAACAACCAAATCCACATCAAAATCGCTGATAAGTTTTAATGAACGAAGCCAAACAAACAGCCGTGAGGATTACTTCTCTATTTTGCAACACTGTTTACAATAACAGACATTTTATCATTGGCCACAGAGCAATATGATATTCTACTTAAGTTAAGCCATTTGGGACAAAAAAAGACAACCCATAGTTAGAACATAACAGCAGAAATTTGTTTGCTGATGACATTAATTTGTTTTACACATAATATATTGTAGATTTCTTAATTGAAATAATGGCTAAGCAATAATATGACGAAACTTATTTGTCTGCAATGCCAATCACCTACCAAAACATATTTAAAAAAATTAGTATGAACAAAAAATACATTTTTGATGAATGAAAATGTTTTAGGTAACTCCATTAAATTCCCATTTTAAATTAGTGTTATTAGAATTTTTTCTTTCAGCTGCGAGAATACGGAAATGGAGTATGTGGAAACAAGACTGGGCCATGGCGTAGGAAAAGAAGTTGGTTACTGCTCTCCTTTACTTTAGAGCAGTGGTTCTTAACCTTGTTGGAGGTACCGAACCCCACTAGTTTTTCACTAGTTTCGCCTTCATTTGTAATTTTTGCAATGACACCAAGTTGATGCAAACATTTTCTTCATGGGCCACACAAAATTATGTGGTGGGCCGTATCTGGCGCCAGGGCCTTGAGTTTGACACCTATGCTTGTGTCAAAAATTGTACACACCTCGGCAGTAAACAACATTACATAGGCGTGGATTACTTTTAGCCACGGCAACAGCCCAGACGGATGCTTTCTCTGACTTTTTTTTTCAAGATGGCCGCACGTGCACACGCAGCGGCCACTCTCTGTCCCGTCAGTACGGTGATTTGTTCGTCTAATGAGTGTTCGTCCGACAGTCTTATGTGTTCGTCTCGTCGTGCTTTATCGTGCTAAAAGTACAGCAGGCAGGTTCTGCTCGACATCGGCAGAAGTGGGTCTTGAGGCGTTCTGGACTTTGAAGCGTCGACATTAAAGGCGCTCGGACTGCTACGTCCTGAAACGTCGCCGACCTCACCCGCTATTCCTCCCCCGGTTGGGAGCCGTCGGAAACGGTGTGCGAGGAGGCAGAAGAGGGGCAAGCGCGGAGGCTTCCGGGCCAGGCTGGCGGCCAACCCAGCGCGCCCGGTGGTGCCCTCCATTCTTCTGGCGAATGTTCGATCGCTGGACAACAAGATGGATTACGTTCGTCTGCTGAGGTCTACGAACCGGACGGTGCGGAACTGCTGTGTGCTCGTGTTCACCGAGACCTGGTTGAGTGACAACATTCCGGACTCTGCCGTGCATCTGGAGCGGCTAGCGTGCTATCGGGCGGACCGTGCCATTGTACGAGGGGAAAAGTCGCGAGGAGGTGGAATATGCGTCTACATCCGAGAAGAATGGTGCCGGGAATCTGTGGTGGTATGTAAGCACTGCTCGCCGCTTGTGGAGTTTGTGATCATTAAGTGCCGTCCTTTTTATCTGCCGAGGGAATTTACCGCGATTCTGCTAGTCGCGATATACATCCTGCCTTCCAACATCGAAGGAGACAGGATCGCGGCGCTTCGTGAACTGTACCAGGCTGTCAGTGAACAGCAAACAGCGCACCCTGACGGTTTCACCATCTTCGCTGGAGACTTCAATCATGCCAACCTGAAGTCTGTTTTCCCAAGGCTTCACCAGCATGTTACTTTTCCGACACGTGGAGACAGCTTCCTGGACCTAGTCTACTCGGCGCAAAAGGGAGCTTTCAAAGCCACCCCCCTCCCCCATCTGGGGCTTTCTGACCATCTCACCGTTTTGCTTTTGCCCGCATACAGACAATTGGCATCCAGGCCGGTTCGGAGGCGGGTTCGGGTGTGGCCTGAAGGTGCCTCCGATGCACTTCGTGACTGCTGGGACTTGTTTAAGCAGGCAGCCACCTACAACGATTGGACGGACATAGAGGAGTATACTGACTCTGTTACCTCTTACATCACGAAGTGCATCGATGATGTGACTTGCTCGAAATCCGTCGTGACTCGCGCGAACTGGAAGCCGTGGCTGACGGGGGCTGTCCTCAGACTGTTGAGGGCCAGGGACAAGGCTTTCAGAGCGGGGGATGAGGCTGGCTTGATGACAGCGAGGGCCGACCTGTCCCGAGGCATCAAAGAAGCGAAGAAGGCGTTCTCGTGCAAGGTCTCCACCCACTTCAAGGACAGCAAGGACGCACGTAGCCTTTGGCGGGGCATTCAGACCATCACGGACTACAAGCCCGTGCCGAGGAGCTGCGAGGGCGACGTCCGTCTGCTGAACGATCTGAACCGCTTCTTTGCTCGCTTCGACGCCCAGAACAGCACTTGCCCGCTGAAGACCACTCCCCCCACACACGAGCAGCCCCTGCGCCTCTCTGCCGACGGTGTGAGGAGGGCGCTTGCCGCTATTGACACCCGTAAGGCGGTGGGCCCTGACAACATCCCGGGTCGAGCGCTGAAGGACTGCGCTGGGGAGCTGTCGGGTGTCTTCACGGACATCTTTAACGTTTCCCTGCAGCAGGCCATCGTCCCCTCGTGTTTCAAGGCTGCCACCATCGTTCCTGTGCCGAAGAAACCTGCACCGTCCTGCTTCAATGACTACCGCCCTGTGGCACTGACGCCCATCATCATGAAGTGCTTTGAGCGGCTGGTCTTGGAGCACATCAAGTCCGTTCTCCCCCCCACCATTGACCCTTTCCAGTTTGCGTACCGTGCCAAGCAGTCCTCTGAGGATGCCATCTGCTCTGCCCTCCACTCGGCCCTCACCCACCTGGAGAGAAAGGACTCATATGTGAGGTTGCTGTTTGTGGACTTCAGCTCTGCCTTCAACACCATTGTGCCGCAGCGACTCATCTCCAAACTCGACGAGCTGGGCCTCAGTACCTCCCTCTGCAACTGGATACTGGACTTCCTCTGTGAGAGGCCTCAGGTGGTGCGTGTTGGCGACAAAATCTCCGCCAGCATCACGCTGAGCACGGGGGCCCCCCAGGGCTGCGTGCTCAGTCCATTGCTCTTCACCCTGCTGACGCATGACTGCACTGCGACCTACAGCGACAACCGCATAGTGAAGTTTGCTGACGACACGACTCTGGTGGGTCTCATCACGAAGGGCGACGAGACTCGGTACAGGTCGGAAGTTGACCTTCTGTCCACGTGGTGCAGGGACAACAACGTCAACATCAATAAGACCAAGGAAATCGTTGTTGACTTCCGGAAGGGTCACACAACACACCTGCCGCTGATCATCGACGGTGCTGTGGTGGAGAGGGTGAGCTGCACCAAGTTCCTGGGGGTGCACATCAGTGAGGACCTCTCCTGGTCCGCAAACACCTCGTCACTGGCAAAGAAAGCTCAGCGCCGCCTGTACTTCCTGCGGAAGCTCAGGCGTGCATGTGCTCCTCAGGCAGTCCTGTCTACATTCTACCGTGGCACCATTGAGAGCGTCCTCACCAGTTGCATCGCTGTCTGGGGTGGTAACTGCACTGAACAGAACTTGAAGGCCCTGCAGCGCATAGTGAATACGGCTGGTAAGATTATTGGTGCTTCGCTCCCCTCCCTGAAGGACATTTACACCTCCCATCTCGCCCGCAAGGCAACCTCGATTGCCAGAGATGTGAGTCACCCGGCTCACTCTTCGTTTGACCTTCTGCCCTCTGGGAAGAGGTACAGGAGCCTGCGCTCCCGCACCACCAGACTCGCCAACAGCTTCTTTCTCCAGGCTGTTAGGGCCCTGAACTCGCTACCCCCTTCTGCGTAGCGTGCGGCACTGTTGCGCTATTTTCGGGAATGTCTGCTGTACGCGCACTTGCTTTTTTTTTTTTTTTGCTCCTCTTATTTATTTATTTATTTGTTGTGTTATTTATTCATTATTTATTCAGCACGCTTTTGTTATACTTGTTTGCTTGTTTGTCTGTTGTGGGCCATGTCTTGTCACCGTGGGATAGGGGGGAACGAAATTTTGGTTTCTTTGTGTGTCTTTGGCATGTGGAGAAATTGACAATAAAGCTGACTTTGACTTTGACTTTGAACAATGCCATCTTGGAAATATCCGAGGCATAAGTTGGGGGCTGCTGATTGAACACTGGTGAAGAAACTCACTACATGACTCCTGAATAACTGACAGGGAGAATGAATGGCTCCGGGAAGTAGCTGGACAGGGTGGTTGAGTTTGCTGAGCAAATCAATGATTTCTTGAATGGCCTTCTTGTGCATTCCAACATGGGCCGCTTGGGAGACCAACGCCTGCCTGATCTTATCAGTCTCTGCGGAGTCCATTTTGGCCAGATAATTCTATTACGATTGGTGTGGTAGGTCACCCAAATGCAGGGACGGAGACACGTGGAAAAAAAATATAGTTGATACGTTTTTACAAAGAAAAACAAA
The DNA here is from genome assembly GCF_059516105.1 of Syngnathus floridae. Lineage (NCBI taxonomy): Eukaryota > Metazoa > Chordata > Actinopteri > Syngnathiformes > Syngnathidae > Syngnathus > Syngnathus floridae. Next base: position 718,102 of record NC_142415.1, on the reverse strand, counting down.
AACAAAACTCTGGATGCAGGCAGTGGAGGCTGAGGGTGTGTTGGTTTGCTGGAGAATTTTGACACTTAGTAAACTATAGTGAAAACAGAAAAAGTCCAGGTCAAAACAGATTATTCACTTACTGTAGGATCTTGGTTAGTAAGTGCATCGTTGACCAAAAACACAGCAGACCTGCCATGTGCACAATAGTAACAGAACAATGACACTTACAGAGCTTTCCAGCCTTATAAATGAACAACACATGCAACTATAGTGTTTACATGAGTAGTAGATAGTGGCATGAAGTCTACTATATGTATGGATTGTAAGACTCATTGCTGAGTTGGAGATCCGAAGTCAGGAAGAGGGTTGATTACAATTCTGACAGGGGTCATCCCTTGCTTATCACTAGTGCCATCTGTGCCAGACAGGTTTGTGAGTTTTATCATGAATCAGAGTATCTGTAGTATTACTGCGTTAGGAAGAACTGAGCAAAGTGAGAAATTAGCGGGGAAACCTGATTAATCAGTTTTTCTTTTTCAACTTTTTGAGGTTTTAGCCATTTTAAAATGCTAATTCCTCACCAAAAATACCCCCCCCAAGTGGGGTTTTCTCCTATTTACTAGTCTTGGAGTATTCCTTCTCATTCTACCAAGTCATGAAAATGACCAGGTCCTCAAATTGTGATCTCACAAAGATAAGGACCAATCCTTGTACGAGACCTGCAGACTCAACACACACCCAGAGTAGCTGTCTCTGCAATTTGAGTTCACATGTAGTTGTTCTGATTTTGGTGCGTTAAATAAATTATAAAATGTTTCCACATAGCCCCCACAGTGTGCTCGAGTTCGAGTCATTGTTGTTGCACTGAATGTAATTTTGAGGCGTCCTACTTTGTGAGCCCTCACTGAACACACCTTAAGTCTACCGACGAATGTGTGTGTACAGTTGAGGCAGAATTTGTTCCAAAGGTGATATATACTGTAAGTATATACACCGTATTTTCCGGACTATAAGTCGCTCCGGAATATAAGTCACACCAGCCATAAAATGCACAATAAAGAAGAAGAAATATATAAGTCGCACCGGAGTACAAGTCGTATTGTGGGGGGAAATTAATTGATAAAATCCAACACCAATAACAGACATGTCATCTTGAAAGGCAATTTAAAATAAAAATAGAATAGGCAACAACAGGCTGAATGGTACGGTATGCTAACGTTACATAAACACAAACAGGAAACTGAGAATGTGCCTGACTATCACGTCTTGTCTCCGCTCACTCGCCCCTCCCTGCCTGTGTCTACCCGTAATCAGTGTAATCGCTGTCATCTGCCTCTCATTACCTGTCTTGTATTTAAGTCTTGTATGCGTGTCACTCCCTGTCGGATCGTTCTGTCAGTCTGTTAAGCCTCTGTTAGTCTGTTCATCTGCCTCTGTTAGCCTGTCCTGTTGTTCTCCCGGTTTGCCCGTCCTGTTAGTTCCGGCCGGTTAGTCCTACCATGCTCTCCTGCTTGTTTGTTCCACTTATCCTCTTCTCCACCACCCTTTTCCCTCAATAAACCCTGGTCCAAGCTGCATTTGGTCGCCCTGCTCCATTCCGCCTCTGCGGTTCTTGAATGCAATGGGGCTTGTCCCAATTACCCCAAAGTTACTATTCTTAGAACAGCGAACTGTGCATGCGCCCTGGTCGGACAAACACAAGAGCTGCACAGGTAGTGAACAGCTGGAGCGCAAAGTACCAACTCACTATTTTTTTATCAGAGAGAACATTAACGGAGCTATCACGGTTACAACCAAACACTGCTGCTTTGGTGTCTGTCGTAGCGACTCACGATATGCTGACCGGGATAATATGAGGGGAGTTTTTCTTTGTATCTTTTCCCAAGCCGTGGATGAGCCATGAGAAATGCTTTTGCTGGGTAGAAGCTTGTAAACGGCAGGGATTTACAGTAAATATCACCAAACACACATATATATGCTCTCTGCATTTTGTCGGTGGAAATCAGCCAACGTTTAAGTTGTTCCACACTGTTTGTTGTTCAATTTTCATGAAAGTTAGCAACACAAGGTTAGCTTGATTAGCTTGCAGGACCTCACCTGAGTGAGAGCGCTATCAGACAATAACGCTTACCTATCGACTAAAACGGCTTTCTTTCCGCTGACTTTAAGGTCTCTGCATGTCAGACAACGTTTAAGTTGTTCCACACTATGTTTGCCGATTAATTTTCAGGAAAGTCAGCAACGCGGGGTTACCGAGCAGGACCTTACCAGAGTGAGAGAGCTATCTCAAAACCAAAATGGCTTTCTTCCCGCTGACTTTGAGGCCTCTGCGTGTCAGCCAACGTTTGAGTTGTTCCACACTATGTTTGGCAATAAAACTGTGTTGGAATTTCGCCCCTGGTACGTCGTCCTCCTCCAAAATGATGCATGCAGCAGTTGTTGCACCGTCAGTCCGACACAATGTTTGTCCGACTGACCGCATCCGCTGAATATTTATGAGCGAATGTGAAATGCGTTTGAGATCAATCCCATTCAATTCAGGTGGGCTGGGACAGTCGGCGATTGGTTCTGGGCTCCATGTGGGTCTCGGGCTAATTGAATAGCACTGACATAAGGTTCACTCAAATAAAAAATATATAGTTCAAAACACATATTTCACTTAATGGAACACTTAAATATAAAATGAGTTTCACTTAAATTTATTGACACATAAATATAACTTTCATTCATATATGAACCTTATATTAATATTGATTTATTTATTCATTTCTATCATGTTTATTGATATTGTAAATTTGTAATAATACACATTATTTTCAAGATTATTAATCATTCAGTCTTTACCATGCACAGCACTTGAAGGGTGCCTGTGAGTATTGTTACATGATCTTTCTGTATATGCACCCTTTGTGTTCCAATATTTTTTAGTTATAAGTTTATTCTGGGATTCTGATGATACTCATTTGTCCATCTTTATATGACATTTGCAAGATGAAGCTACATTTGCTTAAATCTACATTGTTTAATTCTGTTCACTATGTTTTACTGTAAACATGAACTGAATGTGTTTGATTTGTTTTTGAAAACCTGACTCCAGGTAAGCGGAGGATGATGGATGGATGACAACACCCAGATCTGTGATATTTTGATTCACACAAATGTGATGTGAAATATTCATAACGTCGCAACTAAAAACAACGACAAATGTTAAAGAATTAATCAATTGATTCTTTTCTGATGGTAATGTTATTTTGGTCTGATCTCCGTTTTAAAAAGAACTGATGAGAGGAAATTACATTTCTGAAGGTTGGGTAAGATGAGGAGAGATAAGACATTGGTTCAGTGAATAGCAGACCATCATCTCTCTGTTTCTCCTTCATTACTTCTTGATGAAAACACAATAGGACTTAAATTACTTCTCTGGGCCACAGCCGATGGTTTAACTCGTAGTGAGCTTCATTTTGTTCTCTCCTCAGATCTTTTATAGGCTGTTTGCTCAATAAAATACCACAATAATAATCATTAACTTGTGTAACTGTGTCTTGCAATCACTTATTTAATATGCAAAGGAAAACCATTAGAAAGGCTATAAAACACAAACAATGTATTAGTAAATTACATGTTAGCACCTGCACACTATCCGCAATATAAGAGAACAAAAAGCCTTTAGGTTGTCATGCATCTGCCTCTCTGGGGCCAATTGTTTAATCACACAACAAGGGTTAAGAAACAAAGCGAAGGAAGAGTGACAGATTAGATAATGAAAAGGAAAAGGAGCAAGGTCTGTTACACTTTTCATCTGGGAACTGTGTTGTGTATTGGCCTCTTTCTCCTCAAAAGATGTGAACGATGTGTAAAAGAAATGGAGTAGGGCCTGACAGTTCTAATCGTCGTGACTCAGATAAACCAAAGAGGCAAATTCTGTGAAGGAGACATTTTTGTTGGATAAAATCTGCATCATTAGTCATATCTGTATTACGACTATAATAGCTGCCAAATAAATAAATAAAAAACTTTCTTTTGTGTCTCATTTTCATTTGAATGTTGTCATTCAAATGTTTGAGACTCAGTGTCATCCCACTTGTTGCCTCTATTTCAAAATTTGCATAAAAACATCAACATCAAAAGTTTGGAAAAAGTGGTCGTTAGAAAACAGAAGTTAGGTATTATAATTTACAGGCAATTTACCACTATTTTCTTGCCCAAAAATGTCTTTGCATACAATATACACTCAAAATAAGTCCAACCATGCCTTAACAAAGATTGTATCTAGAATTTTTGTTATGATATCAAAACTAACAGGAGCATTAAAACTCGAGATTTCCACTGTCAATGTTACAATTGTGGGGAGGACCCGGGTTCAAATACGAGATATATAAACATCATGTTTTGATGAAAAGATACAGTATTTTTTTGGTATGTGATGGATGTTGCTGGAAGGAATGGATTTAACCTGTAGTGTGTCTGACAAATCAAAATCCAAAAAGCTCCTCACTGGTGGTAAAAATAGATCTAAGATATGAAAGATGACCGCGGTGGCGGAATGATTATTCTGGGACCATAAAGATAAGACAACCTTTACTGAGATGATCGACATCAAATAAAAATTCACAACCAGACTGACAGATGGAATTTAAATGCTGGAGGGGCCACAAGTATCCATCAGTGCTACTCGGGGTGGGGGTCATGTACTTCCGAACCAGATGTATGACAAAAAATAACTTTTAAATATGGACAAAATATGTACATACATGCAAAATACAAAATGCATGTATAAAGATCCGCAGAGACAGCACTAAACTGTTGAACTAGAAACCAACAAGTGTAAGAACTCATTTTGTACATTTTTTTTCACAAAAATCATCCATCCATCCATCCATCCATCCATCCATCCATCCATCCATCCATCTGAACCACTTATCCTCACGAGGGTCCCTGCTGACTTCGGGCAGTTTGCAGGGGTCACCTTGACTGGTCAACACACTCAAAGTTGTATTAGTATTGAGATACTACTATGTTTGCCCTGCTTATCATTCCAAATCCAAAGGGCATTATAAGACCCGGTGTCAATGCAAGTAAGACATGTCTGCCATCAAGTGGTGATTGGTGTTATTACAACTGAAGTTGACCCTTGCACATTTGCAGTTTTGCACGCACAGTGTCCGGGATTTTTTCCCTTTAAATGTTTGTGTTAAATGTTGAAACCAGAGAAGACTGTGTGCAGTCACACATAGGAAAATACCAAGTACTCTTCTGCGTGGGCATAGCTAAGACAAAATAAGGATGAGAATCTTTTTGGACACGAGAAAAGTTCTTTCCTTTTCTGGGAGAATGAAAAGGCTCCACCAGCCCATGTATGTACTTGATCTTCTTGGCATTATTTAACAGTCTGAACTGGGAAAAAGTCTAGTACTTAATGTCAGTATACATCCAGCAGATGTTCAACTGGAACTTTACAACGCTAATGAAGACACGCAATATGGCTCCGTCCAATCTATGATGCAGCTGGACACAGCATCAGTAATTATGCCTAGGTTCAGTTGATGTTTGAATTCATTCAACAGACTTTCTCATCCAGGCAACTGGACCAGGAGTAAATAGATCATGCCCTCTGTCCAGCAAACATTCTTCCGGCACTTCTCCCTGCTTTCGTGGTAACAAACCTCTCCTAGTGCTTTGGGGCAAGCACTAAGAATGAGTCTATGGCTTGGAACAATTGACTTCATGTTGGCTTTGAGCTAACCCCAAGAGAATACGTGAGATGGGCTAGGTTCCACCTTGAACAACCTTCCACAATTCAAACTGTCACCTTGGGGCTGACACGCCTGTTGTCATTGAGTCCATGTTCCCTGCCGCCTCATTCCCACCGTCTGTCATGTATGCAGTTTCTCGACCCCAGCTCTTACTTTAATCTGGGGCTGCCCTGGATGCTACTGTCCTTTCCCTTGTCTTCCTCTGGTTGTTGGTTGGCTGCTGCCCTATTGTTTTCAACCTACAGCCATAGATCCCACCAATACTTGGGTTTTAAATATAGAAAAAGAGGACTTTAACTTTATCTACTCTTTTTAACGTGTTATTTAGTTAAAATTGAATCACTGACAAATGTTTTTCTTAAACAAATATGGTTTTGTGCCAGAGATCAGCACTTTTGTGGACAGAATGTACTGTGGGAAATGCTCCAGCTAACCCATGACCCTCTGTAATATGGGTAATTTATCAATCTGCACAGAGTAATTTGTTAGTGTGTTGTTGTTGCGTTATGACCTTCAGGTTGCAAAGCGTTTTTGTCTCTTGTTATTAATCCAACATTTTTAAAGATACAATAAAAGCACTGATTGGTGTACACTGTATACCCACTCTCCTTGTGTGATTATTGCAGAAGTGTTTCAATAACAGCAGTGCTCAATAATGTTTTGTTGAATTATTTGTTGACTTTTGAGGTGCACATCATCAGCGGCGAGAGTTTCACTTAGCATTGCTGTATTGCACAACCAAAAACTGAAGCTAGAATGCGTATTACCTTAGGCACTAATTATTGCGAGCTGCTCTAATCCGCTCATGCTTGGGCTTATAATGTTTCCATCCATCCATTCATTCTTAACACCACATATCCTGTTCAGTCGCAGGAGTGCTTGAGCGTATTCCAGCTGACATTGGGCGAAAGGCAGACTGCACCCTGAACTGGTCACCAGCCAGTCGCAGGGCACATATAGAGACCAATGACCAGTCACACCAACATGAAGCCAACATGAAGTCAATTGTTCCAAGCCATAGACTCATTCTTAGCGCTTGCCCTAAAGCACTAGGAGAGGTTTGTTACCACTAAAGCAGGGAGAAGTGCCGGAAGAATGTTTGCTGAACAGAGGGCATGTTCTATTTACTCCTGGTCCAGTTGCCTGGATGAGAAAGTCTGTTGAATGAATCCAAACATCAACTGAACCTAGGCATAATTACTGATGCTGTGTCCAGCTGCATCATAGATTGGACGGAGCCATATTGCGTGTCTTCATTAGCGTTGTAAAGTTCCAGTTGAACATCTGCTGGATGTATACTGACATTAAGTACTAGACTTTTTCCCAGTTTAGACTGTTAAATAATGCCAAGAAGATCAAGTACATACATGGGCTGGTGGAGCCTTTTCATTCTCCCAGAAAAGGAAAGAACGTTTCTCGTGTCCAAAAAGATTCTCATCCTTATTTTGTCTTAGCTATGCCCACGCAGAAGAGTACTTGGTATTTTCCTATGTGTGACTGCACACAGTCTTCACTGGTTTCAACATTTAACACAACATTTAAAGGGAAAAAATCCTGGACACTGTGCATGCAAAACTGCAAATGTGCAACGGTCTACTTCAGTTGTAATAACACCAATCACCACTGAATGTGAATCAATCCAACGTTGCCTGCACAAAAGTCAGGCGAGTGTACCTGTAAACCATCAGTAACTTCTGCCAATTCACTTCACTCCAAAAGAATTGGAACACTTTGTTATTACTAGAAAAGCTAGATGTCTAGGTTTGATATTTAAAGAGTGATTTTATTTTGAGGTTGTTTTGTTTGTATATGAAACACAACTTCAAAGCTAATGTTTTTTACTACGAAACATCAAGTTTAATCATCAACTTTTCAAAAGTGTCTTTATGGCAGGGGTGGGCAATTCCGGTCCTCGAGGGCTGGTATCCTGTATGTTTTATAGGTCTCCCTGCTGCAACACACCTGATTCAAATGATCAGGATTGTTATCCAGCTTCTGCAGACCTTGCTAATTATCTGACCATTTGAATCAGGTGTGTTGCAACAGGGTGACATAGAAAACATGCAGGACACCGGCTCTCGGGGACCGGAATTGCCCACCCCTGCTCTATGGTATCCAACAGTATCCATAGTTCCAATTTTCCTTGGGTGTGCTCGGATGCGAGGTGGCTTACACCTTGGATTGACCAATATCAGTCTTTCTTTAAATTGACTGATAAAATATTTTTGTAGTTCCGAGTTAATCTTGCTGCTGCCATGAATAATAAAGAGTAATAAACCCATCTCAGAAGAAACCATGCAATTATTTTGAGTCATGATGTATCAACCAAGGTTCACAAATGTTCTTGTATGTTTGTTCTTTTTCAAAAGTTTAGCTTGTTTTTAAAGCTACTTTGCGTTCAATTTTAAGTTGTTCTTTCCACGCGTCTCGATAATAGTGGTTCGTATATTCTAGTGTGTCCTCTGTACCATCCATTGACTGAACTGCTTTTCTCGCGAAGGTCGCAGGCGCGCTGGAGCCTATCCCAGCAGACTATGGCAGGGGACCGCCCTGTATTGGATGCCAGACAATCGTAGGGCACGTGTAGACAAACAACCATTCACACTTACCCCTACGGGCAATTTGGAGTGGTCAATTGGCCTATCATTCATTCCATTGGAATGTAGGAGGAAACCAGGGTACCTGGGGGAAATCCATGCACGGGGAGATCATGCAAACAAAATGAAAGTGGTGCGCAAAAAGTGCTGCACAAATAGAGCGAGAGTGGTGGCAATACTTCTGTACCTTCTCATGGTGACCTTGACAGTACCTAGTAAGCAAATTTATTTTATTTCATTTTTGGGGAGGTAATGGGTGTTACGGCGAATATCTGGACATTCACATCAGTCACAACACCGGTAGCAGCCCGACTACAAGAACCAGCTTCACGTGGTGTCGGCCATACCAACGAAGAGTTTTCATCCTCAATGTGATTGTTCAGAACTCAGTGTTTAGAATCACATTTTTTTACAAACCCATTTCATCGACCGCACCAACAGCAGCAGTAGGAGCTATTTGACTAATTTGGTAATTCCTTAAAAAGTCTTATATTTTTAAAATGAAAGTATCAATTCTTTACAAATTGAATTCTATTTTTTTTACACACTGAAAGAGGTTTCTGGTGTGTCTGCCCATCAAGTATAAAATTAAGCCACATAGATTTTGTAGAAATCCATAGTTATCTGCCTGTTTTGAGTGAGATATTCTGTATTTCAAATTACATGATAACCACCCCACACAGAGTCCACCATACTCTTGGCAGCTATGAGATGGTCAGAACAAGATGGCCAGAACCAGCCCACTGGTTGTCACCCTACGAAAGGACAGACTTGCCATTGGCCCAGCAGTATGTGGGGCAGAATGATGGCTGGCACACGGCGTGAGACAGATTCAGCCCTGAAGAGAGCCAATTTCACCATGGCAAGAAAATTGCTGTAAAATATGGCTATAATTCTTGCTGCTTGGAATATTTTGAGGAAAGCATGCCAAAGACATGCTATTAGGACAATGTAAATACAGTATTTTACCGTAATTGTATGTCCTCTTCAAATGTGAGCGCAATCTTAGTATATGAGGGGCCGTTAGTGGAAGCTGCCACCCTTGGGCACTCTCGGCCTCATGTCCAGGGGAACCTTTATTAGATGTGATTCTTTGGTACATTAAAGTAGTTCCACCTTACTGTTGTTTGAACATTGTTGCTGAGGCTAGTGGGCAAAATAAAGGCCCTCGAACCACTGAGGTTTGGCTTCAGCTAAAGGTTCATTACTCGGTGCTTCATTCACATTATCTCTCTCCTAACATGGCTGTGCAGTGGCAAGTAGCCTATGAAATCTTGAAAAGCCTTTGAAAAAATATACCAACATGGTGAAATTAAGCTTCATGAATCATTGAGGCTCTCTAGCCAATTGGTTTGCACTTGGTTTATAAACAATCTTGCATCATTTCCCCTATGTATGCCGTCACAAAGCAGTAAGCTGTACGTATGTATACACAGAATGAAACGATTGTGGCCAGTGACTGTAGCAGTATTGCAGTTTTAGATGTAGGTGTATAGTGCAAATAAGGAAAAAAATTACAATGTTTATGAACAACCCTAAATACAAATGAGTTTTAAATTGTCAAGATCAAAGATAGATTCAACCTGCGATCTCAAATTCAGAAGCACGATGCTCTAGCAACTGCTCCAAACAAATATCAAAGTGGCGAACTGTGAAAAAGGTATATGTAAAAAAAAAAAAGACACCAAATGAAACTAACACACAATGTTACTCCTTAATTTGCCAACTCACTTAAAGATCACTAAATTCGCTGACAACACCTGCTCCTGTACAAAGGTCTCCAGTGTTAGGAGGAAGCCATACATTGAACTAGCGATGTCCTCCATATTAGACAAGACCTCATTAATTATCGGCCACATGATTTTCTGGGGGGGACCCGATACGTGCTTCAAAATTGTGGTTTTATTTAGCATGCCCACTATTGCTCGAGACACTCCAAAATCTTGCTTCATTAAAATTTGTGGTGATATTAAGCTGCACAAAACCATATAGATGTACACTGATTGTGCAAGCTGTTTTCATCACAATAGCATATGTTATTCATTGCAAACCTTAGTCAAGCTTAGTACTTTTACACACCTCAGACAGTTCTCGACCCTGTCATTGTTTATCATACCATCTGCAGTCAGGGTTTCATGAAATGCACATACACACCAATCTTACCAAACACACTCACAATACAAGGTGAAAATACAAGTATAAAGCTTAGAAATAAACAGTTAAGCGATTGTTGTGTCATTGGTGACAATCGATCATTTGGATTGGCTGTTGCTATGAGATAGCAAACAAAAGCAAAGAAACAGCAAAGAAAAGTAGCATTATCTAATTAAGTGAGCTCAACAAAACTTTTCTTTAACTTCTCTTGCCCTGGCTGCTTCTATTATTACTGTTTTGCTTGTACTCTTTAATGTATGCATTTCATTTCATGAAAACCCGTGGACTGTACGATAATAATCAAGGACTTCTTGGCTATGTGCAATGTGTAGGTGTGACAAAGCTTACGACTCATAGGTTGCTCATTCTCAAGCATCTGCACATGCTCTCCTTTGATCACCCTGCTATGAAAATTCTGGTTCTGCAACTGTATGCAATCACTACAAACTAATGCTTAATATTTTTACAGACGAATAGAGTATGACAAATTTTGCAAAATTTTGACTATATATGTACAGAAATATTGAGGTACGGTCACACACTTACCGTGTGGTCAAATTAAATGAGTGCTCTTAAATTTGATCAAACAACCCCAAAATATATATTTTTTACCTTTACAGCAAAGGAATTTACCTTTAACTTCTGAGGTTATGAATACCACAGAACACTGCAGCTATCTCACACAAATCACTCAATAGCTCCTACTACACTGCCAGTAAAAGCTGAGTTATTCACTTGTTGTTCAGGTCACTGTTCTGAATTCACTGTATTGACAGAGAATGCAGCAGCAAAACATCTCAGATATTGTAGAGGTCAGAGCCACAACTGACCTCTTTGTGAGAATGCCATACAGCAGAGAATGTTTAAAACTCAGATTGTGCTCTGTGTTGAAAAACAATTGTCAATTTTGTGAACACTATAATGGTGGGCAGCAGCTCAGTCCTGTAAGGAAGTGGGCAATGGAGTTGGAGGATAGGTTCAAGTCCCACCTCGGGCGTAAAATTGGAAACTATTTTTGGGAAAGATGGTAATCTGCTTGCTGTCTACTCTCAAGGTGACCCTGAGCAAGCTAAAGTATCATCGTTGCCACCCCAGTTTTATTGGTGCACCACTCTTTGCGCACCGCTTTCATTCTGAAACAGAAACAAAAGTACGGGGGGGGGGGGTCTTGAATAATCGGTGAAAGCATACATCCAAATAAAGTAATCAAAACGGCATCACGGTGAGGGGTATCTGAAAATCAGAGCAGAGTTTTAACTCACAAACACCTGGTAACAGAGGTGAGGAAACGGGAAACACTTCCTTAAAGTAAGCCTTAAGAATTTTACAGGTTAAGATTAGTCGCAAACAGGTGGTACATCAATGTCCTTTAGCATCCTGCATTGTTTGAAAATGAGAATGGTCGCTAGTTTCAATCCCTGCTATTTGTACAAATCATATTCCAAATGCATTTTGTTAGAGTTTTGCTCACTCCAACTTATTTTGCAAGAACCACACGGGAGACAAGCAAGTCCTTTTTAGACACCTGCAGGTGGAGAGTTCACTCGTTCAAGGAATGAAGTCTGAACCCTTGTTCCTGCGAGGGGATATTTATTAAGAGAAACAGAGTGGGGGTTGAGAGTGGGGGTCAGAGTAGACAAATGGCCGAAGCCCCTGGCTGATCAAAGCACAGCAGGGGGTCCTTCACAATGTTGTGTAAACAAAACACTTTGATTGCTTCCTCTGCAGCTAGTCAATCAGTTCAAAAGATCTTAGCACTTTGTTCTACTACTTTTGTTAAGACAGGACAAGCGAGTTTAATTATTACAGGTTACATTCCAACATAATCATAGGATCAAACTAAACTGAAAACCCTAACACATTTTTTTACAACAAACTTGAGAGCCTCCCCTTCATTTTCAGTGGGAACAGTGTTGTTGGTCTCCCTTTTTTTGCTCGTGCGTCATAGTCTGGAGTAAAATTTGCTGTGGCAATTCTCAGGAGATATCCGAGGTGTTGGTCCGTTTACCTAGATCTGTGACTGGTTGATGTTGATGTTCATGTGGCTGAACGTCAGGTCGCATACTACGTCGAGCCAAATTGTCCACTCTTTTTTAAACGCTCGGCACTCAGTGTCCACCTTGCTTTTCCTTGGGCGACTCATTTTAATGGAAGGATTCCAGGGTAAGGTTTGTGGGTGGCTTTAGCGTAAAACTGTATCTGAAAGCTCAGCGCGCGAATTAAGAGAATGCTGTCGTCACAGCCCACACTCGAAATTCGGCACTGATGGAAATAGAGCGCGGAGTGCGCCGGGTCCGTACTACTTAGTACGTACACGCACTTGCCAGTGTGCACCGAGCTTTCTGACACGGCTTCCGGGAGTAAATGCGCGGGCGGGCGCTTTCCCATCTATTGGGGAAATATACTAATTGCAGGGAAAATGACCCAAAAAAAAGTTCAATAATACAATTTATTCAGGTTTGGCGGGCCGGATTAAATGGCCCCGTGGGCCGGATGTGGCCCGCGGGCCGTAGTTTGCCCATGTCTGGTCTAACATGTGCCCACAGAAGATCAATTGGTTGCCATGTATGTAACAAACAAACATCATGGTGTTTATGGTGTTTTTTTTTTTTCTTTTTACCTGTCATGATTCATAAATCAGAGGCATTTATAAGGAACTTTTGAATGAGACACAACAATTGAACACTGACCTGTGGCAAAACCATGAAAGTATGTTTACTGTCAAAATATAATTTTACATTATAATAATTTTCCTGGTAATGATATTACAATATAAAAGACAGTCATTCATGAAAATCAGTCAAACGCAAAATGTAAACAAGGACCATGTGAAAATTAGGTTGATGCAATCTCCGGTTAGAATATCTTTTTTTTTTCCATTTTGCACGTAGGTATTAACAAGTAGAATAGTTTTAAATTATTCGCAATTATTTAGGCAGTTAATTAAGGGGTATTTTGTTACGAACCAGTCAGTATTTCTGAGCCGATCCGCATTTTCCTGACCATGGTCCTGCCCACGACCACGATAATCGCCATTTTCGGTTTGATTTTCTCCCGCTGGGGTACTTCTCATCGGTTCAAATTGGTACCCTTGTACCCCAGGAAAGAAATCATACTCTTCTTCATTTTCATCTGAAGGTGAAGAATCATCTGAAGGAGATTTGTCAGACGACATCGCTTCAGCTGCTGTATCCGCCATTAGGTTTACATGGGCTAAGTGACTCGGCAACGCTTGCGTCCTATAATCTACGTCACAGTCACTTCGGCAATTTTCGGGATGAACTTCAACGATCACATATAAACCATTGATTTTTCATCGATTACTCCTCAATTCGCAATTTTGTTCAAATTTTAACAAGAGTTTCCTAAAATACAAGTCCATCTTTATCAAATACATTTTGGGACTCCATAGTGTCTTTACATGCCCTTTAAGCTCCCTGCGCACTGAGTTACACTTAAATTTTGGAAAGTGCATCAGGACTTAAAAAATATTTTCTAAATTTCAGCAACGGCTCTGTCATAATAATGCGACCAGCGCGGTGCAGTTGCGCGGTCGGCGGCGCGCTACGGTTGCGCGTTTGACGGTGCACTGCAGTTGCGCAATCGGACAAAAATGCGCAAATGAAAAAATGCTTAAAAAAGGCATTTCTTTTAGTCTTGGAACGGATTAAAATCTTTTCCATTATTTGTAATGGAAAAAATAGATTCGGAATTCGAACGATTCACTTCTCGAACCGCCTTCTGGAACGGATTGTGGTCGAAAACTGAGGTTTGACTGTACTTGTATGCTCACATAAAAGGTGTGCTTACCTAAAATCATTGGAAATTTAATTAATTATTGAGAATTTCATACCGCATTGATTTGTTTAATTCCATATTTAATTAATAAATTAAACATTTCATTAATTTATGACATTTTCAATGAAACATTTCGTGGCTTATTTATTTACTTATTTAAGTTTGGCATGCTCAGTCCTCAATACAATTCAGCTTACACATGGCCTTTATCTTCACCTCTTCAAGTGAAGACGATTTCACTGAGTAGTGCAGAGTGCTGTCACTATATAATGTATTTCAACATTATTGCAGTCTGCATGTATCAAATTGAGATGAATGGCATCAGACTGTAGGCCGCCAAATGAATCACACTTGGCAGTCAAATGTTGGAAATTCTAGGTAAAATACCCTTGCGCTAATTCTGCCCATCACTCTTGGTTTTGTGACTTGAATTGTGTTTAAAGATGATTTATTGTCTTCTAATTCTATTGTCAACCGGTGGTCCTCGGCCCTCTGGTGGTCCGTGGTGGTATTTCGGGTGGTCCGCAAAATTGGAACTGGAAAATCTTTTAAAAATAAAATTGATTTATTATTTACACTTGATTGTCCCTATTGGACTAAGCCAACCTGTGAAAATAAGTACCCGCCTCCCATTTTAAAACGGTGAACCGTGTATACCATGGGTCACCAACCTTTCTGAATCCGAGAGCTACTTCCTGGGTACTGATTAAGGCAAAGGGCTACCAGTTTGACACACAATTCTGAAATAGCCAATTTGCTTAATTTGGCTTTTACTATGTGTTATTATTGTCATTTCCAGTTCACATGTAAGTGTGATTTTAACAAGAATAGCAAAAATACAGTCAAACCTTGGTTTTTGACCACAATCCGTTCCAGAAGGCGGTTCGAGAAGCGAATTGGTCGAATTCCGAATCTGGTTTTCCCATTACAAATAATGTTTTTTTTTTTTAAATCCGTTTCAAGACAAAAAAAACCCCGCCTTTTTTAAGCAGTTTTTCATTTGCGCATATTTGTCGGATCGCGAAACTGCAGCGCACCGCCGAACGCGCAACCGTCGCGTGTCGCCCACCGCGCAGGTCGCATTATTGTGACAGAGCCGTCGCTGAAATTTAGAAAATATTTTTAAAGTCCTAATGTACTTCCCCAAATTTAAGTGGACCTAAGTGTGCAGGGAGCTTAATTTTGTCCAATCGCGCAACTGCAGCGCACCGCCGAAGTGCAACAGTAGCGCGTCGCCGACCGCGCAACTGCCCCGCCCTGGTCGCATTATTGTCACAGAGAGGTCGCTATAATTTAGAAAATATTTCTAAAGTCCTGATGTACTTTAAAACTTTTAAGTGGACCTCAGGGCGCAGGGAGCTTAATTTGGTCCGATCGCGCAACCGCAGCGCACCGCCGAACGCGCAACCGTAGCGTGTCGCCGACCGCGCAACTGCACCGCGTTGGTCGCATTATTGTGACAGAGCCGTCGCTAAAATTTACTAGATATTTTTAAAGTCCTGATGTACTTTCCAAAATTTAAGTGGAACTCATTGCGCAGGGCTCTTAATTTGGTCCGATCGCGCAACCGCCGCACGCCGGGCGCCCACTGTAGCATTGCTTTAAGAGCGTCTTTTTGTTTTAGGATGGCTTTACTGCTTCCACTTGCTTTCTTTGGAGGCATGATTAGGGGTTAATACAATCCTCAAAGTAACGAAAATACAATAACAACGGACTCAGTCGGCATCCAGGCCGCGCGGTCGGGTTTTCTCGGGTCTTCCCGGCTCATCTCGCGAGGTTCGACCTCCGAATTTTGTTTGACAACCGAAGCAAAAATATCTCGAATTTTTTTGGTTCGAATTCCAATTATTTCGAGAACCGGGACGTTCGAAAGCCGAGGTTTGACTGTAAAATAAATAGATGCAGCTCACTGACAAGTGCCGCTATTTTGAGCTAATTTTAGAACAGTTCTGCGGGCGACTCATGCGGTCCTCACGGGCGACCTGGTGCCCGCGGGCACCGTGTTGGTGACCCCTGGTGTATACCAACTGACTGGGTTCAATTCTCAAGCTCGTTGATCATGTAAAAGTGTCCTTGAGCAAGGCATTATACGTATATATATATATATATATATATATATATATATATATATATATATATATATATATATATATATATATATATATACACAAACAACAACAACAACTCCTCACCCCTCGTGGGTGGTCTCTTTTTCCCTTCAAGCTCGGGTCCTCTACCAGATGCCTGGGAGCTTGAGGGTTCTACGCAGTATCTTTGCTGTTCCTAGTACTGCACTTTTCTGGACTGAGATGTCAGATGTTTTTCCTGGGATCTGTTTCAGCCACTCCTCCAGTTTGGGGGTTACTGCCCCTAGTGCTCCAATGACCACAGGTACCACTGAAGTCTTCACTCTCCAGGCCTTCTCCAGCTCTTCTCTGAGTCCTTGATATTTCTCAAGTTTCTCATGTTCCTTTTTCCTAATGTTACCATCATTTGGGATGGCTATGTCAACCACAACGGCTTTCCTCTGCTCTTTGTCCACCACCACAATGTCCGGTTGGTTCGCCATTACCATTCTGTCTGTCTGAATCTGGAAGTCCCAGAGGATCTTGGCTTGGTCATTTTCTACCACCTTTGGAGGTGTTTCCCACTTGGATCTTGGGACTTCCAGTCCATACTCTGCACAGATGTTCCTGTACACTATTCCAGCTACTTGGTTATGGCGCTCCATGTATGCTTTACCTGCCAGCATCTTACACCCTGCAGTTATGTGCTGGATTGTCTCAGGACCTTCTTTGCACAATCTGCACCTGGGGTCTTGTCTGGTGTGGTAGATTTGGGCCTCTATTGCTCTGGTGCTCAAGGCCTGTTCTTGTGCAGCCAGGATCAGTGCCTCTGTGCTGTCCTTCAGACCAGCTCTTTCTAGCCATTGGTAGGATTTCTGGATATCAGCCACTTCAGCTATGTTTCGGTGGTACATCCCATGTAGGGGCTTGTCCTCCCATGATGGTCCCTCCAGCACCTCATCTTCCTTTGATGCCCATTGTCTGAGACATTCACTGAGCACGTGATCCGTTGGGGCCTTATCCCTGATGTACTTATGGATCTTGGATGTTTCATCTTGGATAGTGGCTCTCATGCTCGCTAGTCCTCGGCCTCCTTCTTTACGGCTAGTGTACAGTCTCAGGGTGCTGGACTTGGGATGGAACCCTCCATGCATGGTTAGGAGCTTCCGTGTCTTGATATCTGTGGTCTGTATATCCTCCTTTGGCCACCGTATAATTCCTGCAGGGTATCTGATTACTGGTAGGGCGTAGCTGTTAATGTCTAGGGACTTGTTCTTGCCGTTGAGCTGACTTCTTAGGACTTGCCTTACTCGATGGAGATATTTGGCTGTGGCTGCTTTCCTTGTTTCCTCGTCAAGGTTGCCATTTGCCTGTGGAATTCCAAGGTATTTGTAGCTGTCCTCAATGTCTGCTATTGTTCCTTCTGGGAGTGAGACCCCCTCTGTGTGGATTACCTTTCCTCTTTTCTTCTTTCCACATTTCTCAAGTCCGAATGACATTCCGATGTCAGAGCTGTAGATCCTGGTAGTGTGGATCAGGGAGTCAATGTCCCGCTTGTTCTTAGCGTACAGCTTTATGTCATCCATGTAGAGGAGGTGGCTGATGGTGGCCCCATTCCTGAGTTGGTATCCATAGCCCGTCTTGTTGATTATTTGGCTGAGGGGGTTCAGTCCTATACAGAACAGCATTGGGGACAGAGCGTCTCCTTGGTATATACCACATTTGATGGTCACGTGTGCAAGTGGCTTGCCATTGGCTTCAAGTGTGGTTTTCCACTGTTTCATCGAGTTGGCGATGAAGGTTCTCAGAGTCCCATTGATGTTGTACAGCCTCAAGCATTCAGTGATCCAAGTATGTGGCATTGAGTCATATGCTTTCTTGTAATCAATCCAGGCAGTGCTCAGGTTGGTACGTCTGGTTCTGCAGTCTTGGGTGACTGTTCTATCCACCAGGAGCTGATGTTTTGCTCCTCTGGCATTTTTACCAATCCCTTTCTGTATTGATCCATGTGCCCGCTGATCTTATCTGATATTATGCCCGACATCACCTTCCATGTTGTGGAGAGGCAGGTGATTGGCCGGTAGTTGGATGGGACTGTACCCTTTGAAGGATCCTTCTGGATCAGGATCGTACGCCCTTGGGTTAGCCATTCAGGGTGAGTCCCATCCCTTAGCAGCTGGTTCATTTGTGCTGCCAGGCGCTCATGGAGAGTTGTAAGTTTCTTGAGCCAGTAGCTGTGGATCATGTCAGGGCCTGTTTTTCATTCCTGAGACTCTTCTCTGGATGTCTGCCACTGTGATGGTTACTGGGTTCTGTTCAGGGAGTCAAGTCAAGTCAAGTCAAGTTTATTTGTATAGCCCTAAATCACAAACAGTCTCAAAGGGCTTCACATAGCCAAAAATTGACAATTATTCTCAAAGCATCCCCTGATCATAAGCTCCCAAAAGGGCAAGGAAAAACTCAAAAAACCCCTGCCAGGGGAAAATGAGAAACCTTGAGAAGGGACCACAGATGGAAGGATCCCCCTTTCAGGATCACCAGGTTATAATGGATGCAGAGAGTGCACAAGTAATGCATAATATGAAAATCAATGAAAAAATGGATGTCGGAGGTGCCCTCGGTTGTCCTGGCCGTGTCTTCAAGGGGGTTGAGCTGCAGTTCCTTCATCTTGAATTGGTCCCCGAGAATCCAGCTAGCCGCAATCAGCTTTTGAGGGGAGGGGGTGGGCAGAGAGAACAAAACAAACTCCGGCCAAATCGGCCATCACAAGTTAGTTAAAGGCCATCTCATAGAAATGTGTCTTTAAACGTGTCTTAAATGTTTCTACTGAGGTAGTAGTTCTAATATCCATTGGTAGGGCATTCCAAAGCTCTGGAGCCCGAATAGAGAATGCTCTAGACCCTGCAGACATTTTCTTGGCCCTCGGTATAACTAAAAGACTAGCGTTTCGCGAACGAAGGTTACGAGACGGAACATAAGGAACGACTAGGTCGACGAGATATGAAGGCGCTAAGCCATGCAGTGATTTATAGGTTAGTAGAAGAACCTTGAAGTCACATCTTAAATGGACCGGGAGCCAATGTAATTTGGCTAATATTGGGGTAATGTGATCAAATTTTCTTGACCGTGAGAGCATCCTCGCAGCGGCATTTTGCACTAACTGTAGACTTTTGATACTGGACTTAGGAAGACCAGAGAATAATACATTACAGTAGTCCAGGCGCGACGTAACGAACGCATGTATAATGGTTTCCGCATCCCCGGTCGAGAGGATAGGACGAATCTTAGCAATATTACGAAGGTGAAAAAACGCAATCCTGGTTATATTCTTAATGTGTTTTTGAAAGGAGAGCGTTTGGTCAAATATTACCCCGAGATTAGTTACCGTATCACTCTGAGTGATAGTCCGGTTATCTATAGTTATAGTGGTTTCCTTAAATAAGTGTTGATAACGAGTAGGACCAATTATCAACATCTCAGTTTTATCTGGGTTAAGACGAAGGAAGTTGAGAGACATCCATTGCTTGATCTCCGCAAGGCACGCCTCAAGATTACAACAGTCCCGTGGATCTGTCATCGATAACGGCATATATAATTGGGTGTCATCCGCGTAGCATTGAAAGCTAATATTATATTTACGTATTATGTCCCCAAGCGGAATCATATAAATATTAAATAAAATCGGTCCGAGTACCGATCCCTGTGGAACACCACACGTAACATTATAAAGCTCAGAGGACGTATTACCATGGACCACTCGGTGCGTCCTGCCTGATAGATAGGAATTGAACCAGCTGAGTGCTGACCCTGAGATACCAACACAACTTTTAAGACGCCCTAATAAAATATCAAAGTCTACAGTGTCAAAGGCAGCACTAAGATCGAGTAGTAACAATACAGACGACGTATTTGAATCCATAGCTATGAGGAGATCATTAGTCACTTTAGCAAGTGCTGTCTCTGTAGAATGATTAGCTCTAAAACCAGACTGAAAGGAGTCATATCGATTATTAGCAACCATGTAATCAATAAGCTGCTGCGTTACTACTTTTTCGAGAAGTTTTGCTATGAATGGGAGGTTTGAAACTGGCCTATAATTACTGAGACAGTCCGGGTCAAGATTTGCTCGCTTAAGTAGTGGTTTAATAATAGCGGTTTTAAAGGCTATTGGCACTATCCCAGAGGAAACAGACAGATTGATTATATTTAAGACGGACGGTCCTAAAATTGGAAATAATTCTTTAAGTAGTTTGGCTGGAAGCGGGTCGAGTAAACATGTTGTTTGTTTAGCCGTACTAACCAATTTTGTAAGCATAAGGGACACGCTATCAAAATTTGAGAGGGTTATTGCATGATCCCCAGCGCTAGTAACCAGCGGAGCGATTGGCATGGTATTCTTGATCTCGTCCCTAATGGACTCAATCTTTTGAGCAAAAAATTTCATAAACTCGTCAGCTGAGTGGAAGGAGCTATCGGGGGTCGGCTGGCGCAGAGTTAGCTTTGCCACTGTATCAAATAGGTATTTAGGATTGTTTTTATTAAGATTAATGACTTGCGAAAAATAACGAGTTTTTGCTAAAATTAGCGCATCTTTATATTTCAGGAGGCTGTCCTTCCATGCCTGATGGAAAACCTCAAGTTTGGTTAAACGCCATCTGCGCTCATGCTTTCTACATAATTGTTTAAACGTACGTGTTTCATCTGTGAACCACGGAGTTGGCCATCTACGGCGAGTTTTCAGACGTAGCGGTGCCACAGAGTCGATGGCTTTTAATAATGTCGCATTGAATTCATTTGTAAGATTATCGATAGAGCCGCTGTATGCGGGAAACATGGCGGTTGCCGGCGACAGTAACTCAGACAGCGCAGTTGCAGTCATGGAGTTAAGATTACGGCTGCTATAATTCCGATTGCTCTCTTGTCTTTGACAAGGAACTAAAATTTCAAATTTTATTAAGAAATGATCAGACAGAACAGTAGTGTATGGCAGTACTGCTATATTTGAGGTTGCTAGTCCCCGGGATAATACCAGATCTAAGGTATTTCCATTCTTATGCGTTGCTGCTTGTACAGCTTGCGTAAAACCACACGTATCGATTAAAGTTTGAAATGCCGAAGTCAGTGGTTCTGACGGTGAATTCATGTGGATGTTGAAATCACCCATGATAACTATATTATCTGCATTTGTCACTAGATCAGCCACAAATTCTGAAAATTCATCCAGGAAGCCAGAGTAAGCCCCGGGTGGGCGGTAAATAACAACAAGATAGAATGACGGTAACGCAGTGGATCGCACAATGAGAACTTCAAATGTTTTAAATACGTGAATTGAGCGAGGCCTAAATCTAAGCTCAGAATTTGAGATGAGGGCGACACCCCCACCCTTTTTTCGAGGACGTGCCACATGCGAGCTCACAAAATTTGGAGGCGAGGCCTCGTTAAGTGGCAGCAATTCATTAGGTTTTAACCAAGTCTCGCAAAGACCAAAAACGTTTAGATTATGTTCCGTGATAAGGTCATTAACGAGAACTGCTTTCGTATGAAGTGATCTAATATTCATAAAACCGAATTTAAGTGTAATCGGTTGATCAGGGTGCGTATCTATCGAAAGATTTTTAAACGGGATGCGAGTAAAATTGTGTTCTCCAGGCCTAATATCACCTCTCAAAAGTTTATTAGGGCGGTGGTATGAAACGACCGTGGGAATTTGATGATGAATATTTGTTACACATGTGAAGTTATCTAAAACAGGCACCGTTTCATCAGCAAGACCGGTCGGGACGGAGTGATTGGATTTGTCTACTACCCCAGTAGAAAGTGTGTTTATGTGTATTGCAGCACTATTTAAACTGTCGCGCTCTAGTCTACACGAGGAGCTATGTGTATGCTGAAAGTCTAGCCTAGCGCTAGTTAACTTTAACTTATCAGACTCCAAACCCATCCTCACAGGTGGTCTAATCACCTGTGCCCTGGCCTGCTCTAGAGTGACCTGTCATGAGAGGCTCAAACAGTAATCTATATTCCTAGAAAGAGTGAAGGCGCCTTCACGGTTAGGGTGAAGGCCGTCCTTCCTCAGCAGGTCGGGGCGGCCCCAGAAGGATGACCAGTTATCTATAAAATACAGTCCCTGCTTTTTACAGAACCCAGCCATCCATCGATTAAGGGAGACTAATCTACTAAACCTCTCATCAGTGCCTCTCCCAGGCAGGGGACCAGAGACAAATACTCGATGCCGACTCATCTTTCTGGCAAGATCACAAGTCCTCGCTATGTTTTTCTTTGTGATCTCTGATTGTCTCATCCTAACATCATTGGAGCCGATGTGTATCACTATGTCCGAGTAGCTAGTGTTGGTGGAACTACGCTGTTGACTAGGCCTATTGCGAGTCAGCTCCCTAAGATTAGCTTCTATGTCGGGTGCTCTGCCCCCAGGAATACACATTACCGTGGCTGGATTTTTAAGCGTAATGTTTCGGGTAATGGAGTCGCCTATGACCAAAGTGCGAGGGCCAGTAGACCGAGATGACTTTGGACGGCTATGCGTCTTACCTGGCTCATCGCGATTAGCAAGCCGCTTGGGGCTAATGCTAACCGGGCTAGCGGGCTGACTACAGCTCGCGTCTGTGTCCGCCGCAACTACTGTTATCGCACTATTCTGCTCTAACTGGCGGACACGTCCCTCTAGCAGAGACAACCTCTCTAAGAGAAGGGTGCAGTTGGTGCACGAAGCCGTACATACCTCTTGGTCCGCTGCCATACTTTGCGTCCGAAGAGCGACGATCTATATGTGCGTGGGTGACCACTGACGGTGCTGTCAGCTGCTGCCTTGCTGCAGGAGCTTGCTGTGGTCCTTTCTCAGATCCACCAGCCACTGTGCATCTTTCTTATGTGATGCCTCCCGCTCCCATATATATCCTTCCAGTACTGTTCAGTTTCCAGCCTTGGTGGGTCTGCTCTGCTATTATTCCCCTGCCACTGAGCGTACACTTTCGCTGGTTGTGTTGTGAACAACCTGTTTATTCGTCTAGCTTCATTCTCTCTTGTATACCTCTTTAGGCGGCTAGCCAAGGCTTGGAGTCTTTGTTTGGCAGTTTCGAGTGCTTCAGGTATGGGCATCTGGCTGTATTTCTTGGGAACTTGCTTTTTCATTGCACCTTTCTGGGCCTCTGTCATTTGGCTCCGTGCTATCTTGATTTTGGCCTCCAGCCTTCTCTTCCATGGTGGGCACTGTTGTAGTCGCATATGGTCATTCTTCTTGTAGCCAAGCATTTCTAGGATCACTGCTGCTGAGGTGTATATCAGCTCATTGGTTTCAGTGATGGTAGCAGTAGGAACTGTTGTCAGTGCTGCATTCACATCTTCTAGGAGACTTTCTGAGGGTACTTCACTTAGCCTCTGCAGTGTGCATCTAGGTTCCCGAGCATTCATTCTCACCATGATCTTGTTCTTCAGGTCAGTTGCTGCCTCGTTCAGCTTGATTGTGCTCATTGGGGTTTCGTACCCAACCTCTGGACTTGTACATGGATTTAACTCGTCTCTGACCTGGTGCTCTGGTTGACCTTTGCTATGGCATTTGTGTTGTATCTCATCAATCTCGAGCTGTGATAGCAGGTGCCGTTTATGGATATTGGAACATTGAGCTACTAGTTGCTTGGCCGATAGTGTTGACTGTGGGTACCGAAGTTGCCATTGTTCCCGCATTCTCCGCATGTAACCCCTCTCGCTCGGGTTGCTGGAGTAGTAGCATTCCAACAGATCCTTATTCTTGCATCTCGCCCATTTGTGTCTTGTTCCAGTAGCCCATTTTTCATCAGGGTGCTCTGGTTCCCCAGCACCTGACGCAGACCTTGTTTGTCCGGGCGACGTCTGAGCCGGCATGTCTTTTGTTTCTTGTACTCTCATTATCTCTGAGGTAGGCGGTATCGTTAAGGGTCTTGCCTAAGGACCCACACTGACTGTTGGTAAGGTAATCAATGGCTCATTGCTCATATTGTGCCCCTGCCGGGAATCGAACCCGGGTCTCCCGTTTGTAAGTCATGTGACTTACTGATTGAGCTAGTCAGCCGTATATATATATATATATATATATATATATATATATATATATATATATATATATATATATATATAACATATTGCTCCCAGTAGGGCCTAACAGAGCCATTCATGGCAGCATCTATTTACTTTTTCTGTCTTCTTGGGTTTTCATCAAGTATATCATATTTGAACAGGCTACCACTCCCCCAAGCGAAGTTATGAGGTACGTGGCTTGGTTATAGAGTAATAGACTTCAACCTTGAATTTGGTGGGTTCAATCCTCAAGTCAATTTAGACTTGATTTATTTTCCAGCTAATTTTGTGAGTCATTTACATCCAAATTATGTCAAATGTAGCTGAGATTCCCTAAATAGAAATACAGATGCAAATAAATAGCCTGTATAGGTCTATCGTCATTTGGTGCAAAATAAAATAATATTCCGCCAAAGCAGTGGTCCCGAGTTGCTTCTTGGTTACAATGGTGGTCCCTTGGACAAAACCAGTTGAAAACCCCTGTTCTACATCAGAATCTTTCCTCGTACTGACTGACCAGAGACTCACAAAATATGGGATGTGCCAGGAATGAGTTGAGCCAGGGCGACCAAATGCAGCTTGAACCAGGATTTATTGAAGGGAAAGGGAGTTGGAAGGGAGACAGATGGGGAACCGACGACACAGACGGGAGAGACTCACGGCCAGCAAACAGATAGACCGACTGACATGAAGTCCCCTTGGACAAGGTTAAAATTCTTACCGTGAGCCTCCAGACAGACCGAGGGAAAACCAGATGACAAGAACAGGAACACTGGGCACGAACAGGAATGGACACAACAGGAGACACCGACAGGGAGAAACACACGGGCAGGGCTTAAATACACAGGGTAACAAGAGGAAGCAGGTGACAGACATTACGCTAACAAAAGGGGTGTGGCCAAGTGAAGTGCAGGCCGAGCGTGCTCTGGCACGGGCGTGACAGTATCCCCCCACAAGGGACGGCTCCTGACGTCTCAAAAAAGAAAAAATCCAAAACTGTCCAACAAGGGCCGGGAGGAAATGGGGAGGTGGCCGCACGTCACACACCGCCGAAGGCCAACTGGGTGACGGCTGCTGGATCCGCGCCGCCGGAACTGGTGACGGCTGCAGCATCCGCGCCGTCGGAACTGGGTCGGGGGGCGGACGTGCGTCTTGCACCACTGAAAGCCGACTGGGTGACGGCCGCCGGAACTGGTGGCGGCCGCAGCATCCGCGCTGTCGGGACTGGGTCGGGGGGCGGCCGTGCGTCATGCGCCGTTGAAGGCCGATGGTGAAACCCGCTGGATCCGCGCCGCCGGAACAAGTGGCGGCCGCAGCATCCGCGCCGTCGGATCTGATTTGGGGGGGCAACCGTGCATCTTGCGTCGCTGGAACTCATCTCCTTGGCAACCATGCAGCAGTTGCGGGTGCCGGCAACGGTTGGTCCAAGCGCTGGTTGCTGTGATGGTCGGTGTCTTCTGTCAGGAATGAGTTGAGCCAGGGCGACCAAATGCAGCTTGAACCAGGATTTATTGCAGGGAAAGGGAGTTGGAAGGGAGGCAGGTGGGGAACCGACGACACAGACGGGAGGGAGACTCACGGCCAGCAAACAGACAGACTGACCGACATGAAGTCCCCTTGGACAAGGTTAAAATTCTGACCGTCAGCCTTCAGACAAACCGAGGGAAAACCAGATGACAAGAACAGGAACATTGGGCATGAACAGGAATGGACACAACAGTAGACACCGACAAGGAGAAACACACGGGCAGGGCTTAAATACACCGGGTAACAAGAGGAAGCAGGTGACAGACATTACAGTAACGAAAGGGGTGTGGCCGAGGGAACTGCAGGCCGAGCGTGCTCTGGCACGGGCGTGACAGGATGGTTATTTAGGTTGTGGTAGAAGCTGTTTTTTTGTCTTTTTTTTCACTGACGCCAGTGGGCCGTTGCACACACCACTTGCTATTGAGAGATATACCAGATCACTTACCTTTAATTTTAATTTGTTTATGTTATTTTTAATTGTGAGGTAACACTAATAAATTGCTGTAGGGGAGAAGAAAAATAAAAGGGCAGGAAAAGAGCGAGTGTGTCAGCCCTGTCTCCTTCCTTATTTGACATTGAGAGATCTAGTTATATAATCATTTATTTACCCCCACCCCCCGTCAGTATTCACGCTGGAAAATTGTGAGAGTGGTTCAATTAATCAGAATC
Source organism: Syngnathus floridae (assembly GCF_059516105.1). Lineage (NCBI taxonomy): Eukaryota > Metazoa > Chordata > Actinopteri > Syngnathiformes > Syngnathidae > Syngnathus > Syngnathus floridae. The sequence continues at coordinate 691,486 of NC_142415.1, read as the reverse complement.
AGACCATGAAAATTGTGCATTTTCTGATTTTCACAGCTCTCCTTCGACTCCCCCTACTTAGGCAGAGGGCTGCACCCTGGGCTTTTTGACAAATAGGTTTGTAGAGCACTTATAAATTTGAATACAATCAATGTAACAAAAAACACATTTCGATGCAGTTTTTCTTGATATACCATATATAATTTTAACTTCTGAGCTTCACAGGTAATTTATCTTTGATAAAGCAGGAAATTACCTTGGATTAATTAGCAGCTGCTTATGTTGCGATGGTGTGATAGGGAAATAAAAAATAAAATTAAATCTGGTAAAAAAAAGTACTATCCGTAACATTGTAATAACATATCTACACATTAACATTAAATCACTATTTAGTCAACAATCACCCAAAAAATTACTGTTACATATATTGTTTGCGATATTTGTACTGACATTATGATCATTACCAGGGCAAACATACACTCACAGTCAAACCAAAGGACAACTTAGAGTGCCCAATTAACCTCCTATGCATGTCTTTGGAATGTGGGAGGAAACCAGAGTACTCGGAAAAAAACTCACGCAGGCACAGGGAGAACACGCAAACTCCACACAACACACTCCAAGGCCAGAGCCCTGCACATCGGAACTGTGGACCGAACCCTGCACATCGGAATTGTGGACATGCAAACCAGTGCGCCGCCGTGCCGCCCTCATAAGGCACTAATATAATACAGCAACATTGAAGAGGTGTCACTGGAGAGGTTCTGAGATTTGTGTGAATAGTCATGAAATGAACCAAATGCCAAAGGAAAACACCTATGTGCACAGTTATTGTCAGGTTAATTCTCTGACTGAATATCTGTATAAAAGAAAAGGATCAGCAGACAAAACAAGTGAGGCAGAATATTGAGTTTTTTCTCGCGAGGAGTGCATTCAGATTTACAGCAATCTGACTACACTAAAAATCCGTTTGCACTCTTCGCTCTTTTTATTTGGAATGCCCTACCCACAATGTGAGACTAGCCCCTAAGGGGAGGGGAGAAGGCGTGGGCTTTGTCTCATAAGAAAAGAAACGAGAATGCAAGGACAAGATGTTGTGTGAACCAAGAAGTCACAGACAAGATGTTGTGAGAAACACAAAGAATGCAAGAACAAAATGTTATGTGAAACAAGAAGTCACAGACAAGATGTTATGAGAAAAGAATGCAAGGACAAAATGTTATGTGCAGACATCAACAAAATAGTTTGAGCTATCAACAACTTTGTGGGATTCCCAGAGGTATAGAAGGTCCAGGAAGTTCCAGACAGCATCATTTGGCGTGTTGTTTTTCACAATCCGTCTGGTGGACGTCTGCAAGGCGAAACAGCAAGCATTCTGTGCAATAATATTATTAATAAGTACTCATTAGAGAACGCATGATAACATATATATACAATTTATCTAACAGTTATACTGTGTTAGCAGAGTTATTTAAATAAAATAAGTCATACTGTGGAGACAGAGAAAATGACGACCGTCACACAACTCACTTTGGTTTGCCAGTGCCCATTAACACATTGGTTTCACCTGGATTTTATTAAGATTAATAAAATTAACATTGGTAAAACAGAAACAGTAAAACCAGTACTTCCTGCGTAGCATCCTTCAAAATAAAAGTCTCAATATACAGAGCACATATACTAACATACTGCACTTTGTGCTGTGTACAAAATTGGGGCACTTCATGATGTGTTCAAGGGCAGCTCGGTAAAAGTGGCAAAAACAGCAAATTTGTCAAACCTCTGCCTGTTTTGAAGTGAGTTGAGTCACCTGCCACCAAAAAATACTTATGTACAGTGGGGCAAAGAAGTATTTAGTCAGCCACCAATTGTGCAAGTTGTCCCACTTACAAGATGAGAGATGGCTGTAATTCTCATCATAGGTACACATAGAGACAAAATGGAAAAACAAATCCAGAAAATCACATGGTCTGATTTTTAGAGAATTTATTTGCAAATTATGGTGGAAAATAAGTATATGGTCAATAATGACCTCGATCTGGGGCTCCACGCAAGATCTCACTCCATGGGGTCAAAATGATCACAAGAGCGGTGAACAAAAATCCCAGAACCACACGGGGGGATTTAGTGAATGACCTGCAGAGAGCTGGGACCAAAGTAACAAAGACTACTACATCTGAAGTTTGCTAGAGAGCATTTGGATGATCCAGAAGAGGATTGGGAGAATGTCATATGGACAATAGTCGGATAATTAGCAAGGTCTGCAGAAGCTGGATAACAATCCTGATCATTTGAATCACGTGTGTTGCAGCAGGGAGACCTATAAAACATGGAGGACACCGGCCCTCGAAAACCGGAATTGCCCACCCCTGTCATATGGAATGTCAAACTTCAGACAAGCCTGGACATGTACTGGCTTAAGCAGGGGGACACGTCTGGACACTGCAGGATTTGAGTCCCTGGTGACATAGTGTGTTACTGATGGTAGTCTTCGGTCCCAGCACTCTGCAGGTCATTCATTAGGTTCCCCTGTGTGGTTCAGGGATTTTTGTTCACTGTTCTTGTGATCATTTTGACCCCACGGGGTGAAATTTTGCATGGAGCCCCAGATCGCGGCCATTATTGACCAAATACTTATTTTCCACCATTAATTGCAAATAAATTCTTTAAAATTCAGACGATGTGATTTTCTGGATTTTTTTATTTCATTTTGTCTCTCATAGTTGAAGTGTAAATATGATGAAAATTACAGGCATCTCTCATCAAGTGGGAGAACTTGCAAAATTAGTGGCTTACTATACTTTTCTACCCCACTGTATATCACAGATATGCGCTCAGAAGTCAGTGCAAAAAATCTGCTAATTGATCTACCCATATTGTGAAAAGTTTGTAAGTTGGGTCATTTGTATCTCAAGGCATCACTGTTGAGAAACATTGATTCAGGTGTTATATAAAAGTTAAAAAAGTCAAAGTCCCAATGGTCATCGTCACACACACATCTGGGTGTGGTGAAATTTGTCCTCTGCATTTAACCCATCCCCATGTGATTTTGATCCATCCCCTTGGGGAGAGGGGCCAAATCCACACAGAATGAACTGATAGCACCTTTAATTGCTCCTCATTTGCGCCCGCAGTTTGTGCTCCTTTTTAGTGCGCAATTCACAAAGGATATTGCGCTAATGACATAACAGCGGAAATACAAACAAAGTTTGTCAGCTCAGTGCCGTTTGCACCTGTTTCCCCACCCCTACTTATTGCAAAAATAGCAGAGTCCTGAACCATGTCAGAACGATGGTCGGTAGGAAAAGACTCAATTCAGAGCACAACTCAAACATTTAGATCCGTTCATTCCATTTTTATGGTTAGCAGCACGCACAAACGACACAATCCTTTAGTGAATTTGGCTTTCTGTGCAGTCGTAAAGCACTTTTATCAGAGAGCAAAAATTAAGAGGGTAGTTATTTGAAACACACTGAGATACATTCGCAGATGATTGAATAAACTTTTTCAAAAATTGGCCTCAAATAATTCACTATAATTACATATATTACAAATGGTTTATTCTATTATTGTCATTATTCATCATTCATTTAATATAGAATGTAACTAATAAAACATAATCACATACTGTAGTAAATATTCATGTCCATCCACAGATATGTCTTTGGGGGGACTCATTTGCAGGTCAGGTTGAATAGTTTATTCCCTCTTGTTACTCAATGTAGTTTATCATGAATATTCATTGTGTGCAGACAGGCCTCAGATGTAAGCATTAGGCGGAACTGGGTCATGTTTTTATGATGGAACATTTTCCATTAAACCCTCTGATGAACATTAAAATTTAATGATATTAATGTAAGAATGGGCTTCAATATTGTATCTTCATGCGTGCAGTCTTTGTTTTGTGGTTCCAATCACCAAAATAGTGTCTTCAATCGATACAGTTGTGGATATTCTGACTGTCTGCTGTATGCACACTTGCTCCATTTTTGCTCCTCTTATTTATTATGTTATTTGTTTATTTATTATTTATTCATCACTCTTATTTATTCATTGTTTGTGCCTTCTTGTTTTTATTTTTTGTGTTGTTTACTTGTATGTATATTGTGTACTATGTCTTGTCACCGTGGGATAGTGGGAACGTAATTTCGATCTCTTTGTGTGTCTTGGCATGTGAAGAAATTGACAATAAAGCAGACTTTGACTTTGATGTTCCTTAAATTGACACCAGGGGCCATGAATGTCCCTAATAATAATAATGTTTTGAAGATCAAGTTCCTACTTGTGTTTTGACTTCTCACTACAACGGATTGATTCACCCCAGGGGTAAATGGCGAGATTTGTAGTGAAGTAAAGATACAGTATATATCATAATCTAGCTGGCAGACATATTGGTGAACAAGCACTTTACCATACCAACAAAAATAGTTCCCATTGGGGAGGATAAACACATGATGATATAAATAAAGCGGTGTGGTGTATAAAACCAAAGTTTTAAAAAAAGACAATACAGCACACCATGAATGGCTTGGTGATTATGCCTGTCACTCAGCTTTTCAGACAGTCATCTTGCCGTTAAATTAAGAGGGAATCAAATACAATTCGTTGGCTATTAACTTTGCATGTATATGAGATTCATTAAATTGCTTTAAAATACCACCACTGTTTGGAGTCTCAAGAAACAAACAGTATATAATAATTAACATAGAGCTGGCTTTTGATATTTTAATAGTCTTGAGAAATTAAATTATAAACACAACAGGAAACTCAAACAAATACTAGGACAATGACATAATTAAGCAGTGAGTGGTACATGTTTGGATGAAAAAAACATTGATAGAACTTGAATTGAGAGCTTTTGAACAAATGAACAAACAAACACAAATAACATGTTAGTAGACCCCTAAAACCTACCACTGAATAATGCAGGCTTAATATGTGATAGTCAAAATGTTTACACTGTAAGCAAAAACACTTTGTTGAAAGCCTAGTCAAGAAAAAAGTGCACTTCCATGTATCAACAAGCATTCTCACTCTAGCTGGAACAAAAACGATTAACTATGACAAGAAGAGGTTTCTCTTTTCTCTCATTTTCATCTCGTGTTCACACAGGTGTGCAAACTCTTTCTTTTTTTACTTATGTCCTGATGTGCTTTTTGTTACCATTCATTCTTTTCTCAAGATTGAGAAGCTTTGCCAAACGGTACTAGCAATGGGGGACAAATGTTCAAGCCTTAGCCATGACTGAGGTCTTACCTTTTTCCAAGTGCTCAGTGTGACTATTTTGACACTCGACTCAGAATACAATAAATTGTTTTCTGAGTTCTAAAGAGGGCCCCTTTCTTCTTTTTCCTTTTCCTACACCTATTACCACTAAACTGTTGTGCGCTGCCTTGGTTTTATCCTTTTCAATAACTTTGTGTCCATTCCCAGGTGCTATGCAACTGACCTGGCAACTTGACCTGGACAATAAATCTCTCTGAACTGTCACTTCGAAGATTTTAACATCAGCCTAACTAAGCCTGGGCTTGATTACTTACCGCGATAGATTTCAGGTCGATTGTGGTGATTAGGTGTGTCTGTGCTTCTTGATCAAGCGTGTGCCTGTGTGACGGGACAAACAGGACAACCAAATGCGTCACAGTACTCTCATTTATTGTATAGGAGAGAAAGGGGATTACAGGCAATGTAGTGAAGCAGATGCGTCAGCGAAGCTGGCAAGGGCAAAGCAGGCTCGTGGTCGGGGACAGGCAGAGAATGACGCAAAACACAAAGCATGTAGGGCATAGGCAGAACTCTTGGTCGAATAACGGGCAAAGGGTCAGGCCAAGCAGAAGTCATACACGGATTGAGCAACAGGTAAACGGGCTTGGTCCGCAACGCAAGTCAGTTTGGGGAAGGCAGGCAACAGATAAGTCGGGACAGCAACATGGACGACCTGACAGAGAGGGCTGGGCGTGCGAGGTTTATATAGCGTGGCGAACAAGCTGGGAGGAGTTGCGGGCAGTCATCGTTAATGTCGTCTGACCGGACAAGAGGTATGCGCTGTCCAGGGTATTGGTCAGCCTGGTCACAATACACATATTCTCTTGTTATTATACACGCACGCACGCACGCACGCACGCACGCACACACGCGCACACGCACACATGCACACATATATATGTTAAAATAATTTCTAGATATTTCAATTTTCAGGGCAGATACTTTAAAACAGGCAATTTGAAAACAAATGGATAAAAAATCGTGATGACAATCAGGATTGAATGATTGGGGTGGCGTGGCTCGATGGCAGAGTGGTTGTCTTCCAACTCTAAGGTTGTGGGTTCAATCCTCAACCCTGGTGAAGAGTCTATGAGCAAGACACTGAATCCTAACTTGCTCCCAGTGGGCCTTGCAGTGCAGCAGCCTCCCATTGGTCTATGAATGGGTGAATGTTGGTAGGTTGTATTATTGAAGATACAAACATAACAAAGTGTTTAAATTCATGGGAAAGGAGAAAAAAATAAAAATAATCCATTACAGATTTAAAATTCTTTACATGTTCAGAGTGGTAGGAAGTTCAAATAACTTATCTGCCGCCACCCCCAGTCTTATTTCTGTCACTTACTAAAACAGTAGCAGAAGCATATTCCACATATTCCTATTATCACAAGTTAATGGTCTATTTCATATGTACCGTATTTTTCGAACTAAAAGTCGCTCCGGAATATTGGTCGCATTAGCCATAAAATGCACAATAACGTGAAAAAAAAGCATATATAGGTCGCTCCGGAGTATAAGTCGCATTTTGGGGAAATTTATTCGACAATGTCCAACACCAAGAACAGACATGAACGAGCAACAACAGGCTAAACGATAGATATGCTAACATGACATAAACACAAACGAAGAGCTGAGAACGGGCCTGACGTAACATTCAGAGTTCTTCAAATAACTATTACATAAATAACACGTTTACTGACGGCGCTTGCACTTCAAAATATTCCACAGGCCCATATAATGATATATAAATTATATATCAAATAACTATTATATAAGCAATACTATTATCAAACCATCTGTGTCACCCCAAATCATTAAATCCATCGATCAAATCCCTCGTCCTTTGTCAAAACGCCGCGCGTGCGCCCTGACGTCAGCCTCGTCTTATTCCACAGATCTAGTATATAACTATATTGTAGCATTAACAAAGTACAAGGAAAGACGTGGGTTTGGTAAACGGCTCTTTATTTAACAAAACAAGAGTTCAACGAGCCAACAACTACTGAACTGTAACGATAAAAGCATATACAAGTTGCTACACGAAATGAAATATATCAAATGACTATCACATAAATAGTTCCCCATCACACGGCCCCAAGCACCGGTGTTGACTTCCAGGTGTGTGGCGGCGTGGACTTCCATCCCCGGAGGTGGCACTTCCAGCCACGGAGGTGGAAGAGAGCTCCATAGAATAGGACCGGGCGTGCGTAAAAGCCATGTCCGAGCCCCATCCACCGTCCCCGGACAGCTGCCCGGCCGAGCGCCGGCTCCCGACTTCCATCCACGGAGGTGAAAGAGATCCGTAGAGTAGGACCGGGCATGCGTAAAATCCATGTCCGAGCCCCATCCACCGTCCCCGGACATCCACCCGGCCGAGCGCTGGGCCCCGACTTCTATCCATGGAGGTGAAAGAGAGCTCCGTAGAGTAGGACCGGACGTGCGTAAAAACCATAATAGTTTTTCAAACCTTCTGTGTCACTCCAAATAATTAAATCCTTCTAACTCTTCGTCCTCCGTGTCACTTACAAACAAAGCCGCTAATGATGTATGTGGGGCCCTTCGTCATCTTCGTCATCCCGTGATCGAATCTTTGTCCTTTATGTAAACAACTGCCGCCACTTGAAATTCAAATTACAGTAATCCCTTGCTACATCGGAGTTCGTTTATCGCGGTTTTACTTTTTTTTTGTGAAAATATGTGAAAAAATTCACATATAAGTCGCTCTTCTGTATAAGTCGCCCCCCCACCCAAACTATGGAAAAAAACGCGACTTATAGTCCGAAAATTACAGTATATGTACAAACAAGCACACGCACGCGCACGCACACACGCATGCACACACACACACACACACACACACACACACACACACACACACACACACACACACACACACACACACACACACACACACACACACACACACACACACACACACACACAAAGATTCAGAAGAAAATAACAGTACCGTACATTTCGGACTATTAGCCGCTACTTTTTGCTCAAGTTTTGAACCCTGCGGCTTGTAGTCCGGTGCGGCTTATCTATGGATTTTTTCGTGATTTTTGTGATGACCTGATCACTTTTATGCACTTGTGAAAAGGCTGTGAACCACTGTTGTGCAGCAACCGGTTTGCTAGGTGGAGGGATACATATGTGACACGGTCACTGGGGAGAAGAGTGGTGTGCTGATCGCATGTCCGCCAGGCAGATAATGCTGTATAATTCACACAAAGAACGAGATCAAGACGGACAATATTGAAGAAAGGAAGCTTTTATACACAAACCGTCATTATGGGGGACAAAAGGAATGTATATGATGCCGCTATTAAGTTAAAGGCAGTCGATGTTGATGACATTGTGTTGCGTCACCCTTTTCTTTATTTCCCGGTCACGTCTACTCTGGAGCTATACGAGTCGCTCGTTAGTTTAATGTAACTTAGCGCTTCGTGCATGAATAAAATTAGCATGAACAGACCCTCATTATGGAAAATGCTAGAAGAAATGGATAAAAGCGACAAAGAAAGAGAGACTGACGAAGTGTGTGGCAAAGGATATCTGACGCTGTTACAATCGGACACTGAGGAGGAAGACTTTGATGGTTTCAGTACACAGGAGGAAGGTGAAGACGGCTCTTATACTGGCTCTTTTTTACTTTTACTGGAATGTTTTTTTAACCAGCCCTGTTAGTTTTTGCTGGTGCGGCTTATAATCAGGTGCAGCTAATAGTCCGGAAATTACGGAACATTCATTTTGATGTGCATTCCACTCGTGGAGAGAGAGTGAAAAAAGACACATTTTGTTTGATATCATGGCTTTTGGGCAGATTCATTGAGAACAGCCAAAAGGCATATATTCCACATGATTTACTTACAGTGGATGAACAGCTGTTTCCGACCAATATTTGCTGTAGGTTCATGCAATACATGCCTAATAAACCCGACAAGTTTGGAATCAAGTTTTGGATCTTAGCTAAAGTTGGAACGAAGTACTGCCTCAGTGTGAAGCCGTATCTTGGAAAGGATGAGCAGAGAGTCAACCGTTTGGGGACACGTGTAGTGATGACACTTATGGAGCCGTACTTTGGGTGTGGCTACGTCTGACAACTTTTTCACGAACAAAGACCTGGCACTGAAGCTTGTGGAAAAACGAACATCAATATTTGCCACCATGCGATGCAACAGGAGAGCGATTCCAAGCTCTTCAAAGATGGCCACTCACGAGTCAATATTTTACAGGTCTGACCCAATACAGTTGGTCAAATATCAGTTAAAAGCCCTCAAAACTGTTGTGCTGTTATCAAGTCTGCACAAAGATTCTCTGTGCCAGACAGATAGCAAGAAGACGTTTCTGATATAGCTATTACTTGGAATGTATTTATTGTAAAGTTCTTATAGAGACTTCAGCTATTGAAATCTATAATTGATAGTGCATTTTCTATTTTCATGTTTCTATTAAATTGTTCATTTGTATGATATTTACATCCAAAGTTGTGTCTGTTTTCATAGAATTGGTTATTTGGATCGAGGTAATTTTAATAATCAAATGTCTGATGTTCAGTATATTGAAATGTTGTTAGTTTCATTTCTTCACTGAGCAGATTTGTCATCACTTACTATTTTTTGTATATTTGTTGTGTGTTCATTTGTGCTGGACATATTTTGGTATACTCGTGCGGGAATGAACAATGACTATCATTTTGCAGACAGGCAATTTCTCCTCTATCATGTGACAGGTCAATGTAACCTTTATTTACTCATACTGTTTATATCATATTTCTGTTGTTTATTCTTTTGTTTTTATTTATTTGGTTGTTTTGTCTCTGTTTTCTTTAAACATGTTCAATAAACATCCCCAAAATAAACAATGATGGAGTCAGCGAACCTGCCTCATTGACATTCGGTATGTCATAATGGTGTCTTGCACCTGGAGGAAAATCACGATCTGATACTCCGCACCAACGCCTCATACTGACCTACTAAGACACCACGTGAGATCCATCCAAAGTCACCACGGTTCATGTGGTTCTCCATGAAGGACCCACCATGCAAATATCTTTTGGAGGGCGCAGCCTACTAATTGAGAAACAACTATAGTTACATACTGGGGTATTGTCGTCAGCTTCTATAACCACTACCAAGATCCACACAGCAAAAGGAAGATTTGTTATCTTCGACCACGATGGACAGTCTCAGAGAACAGAAGCTATTTCTGTCCATTATGTGCTATACATACTGTACATGCATACACAATGACAATGTATTGTCACTGTATCCCCATAATTTCTTCCAAATGAGCGTGTCTTTATGTCTATCTAAAGTAGGAATAAAAGTCGTAATCTCAATAATTAATGCAACATTCCAATTAATTTCTTAACAATAGCAGGCAAAACCTACATAATTTTCTCTCGAACGTCTCGTGAAACGGCACACATTCTTATACAAGGTGAACGGGAGCGTTAAAGGCACAATCATGTCATACAATGTGCTGAATAAGCATCTCTGTAACTCACTTTACTCTTCATTTTAGACCTTTGACAATGTTCTGCTTTGGAATGTCTTAGAATCTTTTTTATGGTGTTTATAGTTCATTTTTCCTACATCTTCTGTTGCTCGGCTAATTTGTTGTTACGCCGACTACGCCTGAATAGCCAATAAATACCTTGACAGAAAATGACACCACATCACTTTAAAGGCATGCAGAAAAAAAACAATGAATACAAGCTTTATCCTAATGTTTTGCTTTTTTTGTTGTTACAAACATGTCAGAACCAGGGCTGTGGACTCGGACTCAGGGACTCGGACTTGGTCGGACTCGGTCATTTTTGACGGACTCGGACTCTGTGCTGATTTTGACTGAGTCCACCGAGTCTTTCTTTCTTTATTTATTTATTTAGCCAGCCATATAACGAGCTCATTAGGTATACCATAATGATAATAGCATTTTCAATTCAATCAATACAGCATAGCGAGTAGTTATTGGATATTTATGTCATGATACCGCATGGTGAACAATGAAATGGGCATGGCGGGGAGGGTATGGGCCCATTGGGCCACTAATAATCCCCCCCTCTCAAAAATCTCGAGAGATCTACAGCTAACAATCTTTGTTTGAACACAGCCAAGTTAGGTGAAGAAACCAAATCCTCAGATAAAAAGTTCCAAGGGTTAACTACCCTATTTGAGAAAAAGTATTTTCGACAGTCTAGCCTCGATTGCTTTGTTGCGAGCTTGTGTGTATTTGACCTGGTCGCGGCATAGGGTGCCCACTCGAAAAGCGAATTGAAAGGTATGTCAACTAACCCATGAATAATTTTATAGACCATGTGTAAATCAAAACGTAATCTTCTAAGTTCTAACAACTCAAGTTTTGCAACCTCCAAGCGAACTGCGTACGGTACTTCCGACAACCCAGGTAGTCGCCTTGTGAACAATTTCTGCATGCTTTCAAGTTTCTTTATGTCTCCGAGCAAGTATGAATTCCAAACTTGCGTTGAACTTTCAAGTATGGGCCTGATGCAGGACTTGTAAATCGAAACGAGAGTATCTATATTTCTTGACTTGAACGATCGATAGAGGAAACAAATCATTTGCTTAGCGTTCCTGCTGATGTTCGAAACATGCGCTGAAGATTTCACATTTTCTGTGATCGTAAATCCTAGATCCTTGAATTGGTTTACCGAGGGTATTAAATTTCCATTGATGAAATATTCTTTTTTCGGGTTGCTACGCCCTAGATGCAAAACTGCGCACTTAGCGTATGATAAATTCAGTTGAAATTTCTTGACCATTCGAAAATACTTGTCCGACAATAAAAAAGATACGTTCAATTTTATTTTCATCATGCTGCTGAGAATGCGCGTAGGAATACTGTCCACAGCCCTGCTTACGATCAATGCGGCCACGTTGAGTTGCACTTAGGCTAATGTTTACATTATTTACCAATGTCAAGGACGATTATGTCACCCAGCTTATATCAATGATGTGTTTCGATAGTTGTGGGGTCGTCACTAATTATTTGTGTTTAGATAAATGTCTGAGCTATAATGGTGTAATTAATGATTGATGTGTTTTCAAGCGTTTTGCCTCATGCCAATGGCACTCAGGGCTAAGGGTGGGCTTCAATGACTATTTTTGTAAAGCCACGCATTTAATACCATGTCAAATAATATATTAGAGTGTAGGTTATGTTCCAATGTATCCACTTCTATCGGTTGAATTGTCAACCGTACATTTATGACTACGCCATGAGTGATCTACGTTATGAACTAGCACAACTCCGGTAGGGCAGGGAAAATGTTATCGATCCGACGTACAATTGGAACGTCGCCTCACTTTTACGTCCGCGCTCTCAGCAAGGGATCCTATATAAGCCGAACCAGCCAGTGTGAAAGCAGTTGCGTTCGTTCTGCATATATAATTAGCTATTTTGTCCCTCGGATAATCATGGCATCCAGAGTCATGTGTTAGCCTTGAATAAAGACTAAGCAGTCACATGAATTAACAGAAAAAATGGACAGCCGGACTCGGTGGTCAAGAGGCCGGACTCGGACTCGGTGCAAAAATCCGACCGAGTCCACAGCCCTGGTCAGAACAACGTGTACATGAATATTGAAACATCTAACATTCTTGGAGCACAATTAAATTATTGTATAAGGCCAAAATTATTCATGACATTGGCAAATTTCAAGCTAAAGGGGATTTTAACTTGGGAAATGTTTTTTTAATGGGAAAAAAAATCATTCAACCAATTCAACCAGTAGTGGGACTCATTTAAAAGTGTTTAATCACACATTATGTTTTCTTTAATCATATTTCAATACAGCACGATTGGGTGCACAAATGAGTGAAAACTGTGGGCCAGTCCCAAGCCTGATAGAAGCAGAGGGTTGCGTCAGAGAAGGGCAGCCTGCTGGACATGCTCAAAACTTTGTCAAACAATATCAATCTAAAGAATTTCATATTGGATCGGTTGCAACACCTTGTTGGATTTTGTCCACAATTTAGGGAGCGCGTTATCTGCGCCTCACGGCAAAAGCCATTGCCAATCACCTGTTATCCAATTTACTCACTGCGTGCTCGTTTGATTTCTTCAGATTTAGGAAAATGCTAAGACACTGAAGCAGAAATTAGACTTACACAGGTTGGTTGAGTTCAATCACAATTCTTGTTCAAAAAGCTCTGTCTTCAGGAAAGAACAATACAGCGCTGGGCCTTTCAAGAGCGGAAAGTCTCCATTCAGAAAAGGCAACATTCAACGTTTTTTGGTCAGCTTATATTCAGTTGCACATGCCAGTGTGGGCCGAGTTTGATGGTTGATGAGTCTTTGGGGCGGGGCAACTTTGCAGGAGAGTCTGATTCCATGGGAGTGGGTGCTGGTTCGGTGAGAGCTGGTTACGTGGGGTTGGGTGCTGATTATGGGCGATTCGATGTGTGGGGGCTTTTGTTTTCCTTTCCGTCTTTCAGCCTTGACAATCATCTTTGGCTGGGCTGTCTCCCTTTGGCACCTGCTGGTTTTATCTCCAAGTGACCTTCCTGTAAACATTCTCCTACATTCTTGCACATACACTGTCAATTTTGTCATTTTGTACGAAATTATGTGAGCTTTTGGCTGTGACATCATTAATCTATTACTGTTCCCTGACTATGCAAAGTTTGTTCTTTTGATCTCCATGTACTTGCTTACGTCATCATATTCTTAGTTTAATCATGCTTTCAACCATATCTTTTCTTTGTTAGGCAAAATATTTCCCTCTGTCCAGAACGTTCAGTAGTAATCGAAAAATGGCGTCTAGCATTAGTCAAAACATAAGATACAATCAAGTACTGAACATTTTTAGACGACTTTGGCAGTGTCCGTGATTTAGAAAATCATCAGGCATGCATTACACAGTTCCTTAAGGGTCATTAAGCTATTTAGGCAATATATCAAAAGATATTTGTTATTTCAAAGTGCTCAGAAATATATATCAGATCATAAAGTTATAAAAACCTTTCTCATTACCACTTATCAAAAATGTCTAGTTATGTCTTCTTTATTGATTTGGTGTGTAGGCATAATTATATGCTTAAAATGTTTCTTTTATTTATTTAATATGTGAATATGCTTGTCTGCTTATGTACTTTATTCAATGAGGTTTGAGCATATCTGTTTTTGTAGCTAGGCAGGACTTTTTGTATTTCGACCTCATTCCTTCAACCTTTAAAAATGCTCGTTTAAAAACAAACCAATTTGGGTTAAAAATTGGACGGATTTAGGAAATTGAGTCAATTTGAAAAACAATTTGACCCAACTTTCTGCATTGTTTTTTGTACTAAACAACCTAACAAATTGTTTCTGGTGGGGCAAATTGTTGGTCAACTTTCTGGTTAGGGCCATCTTTATAACCCAGCAGTTTTAAGGGTGTAATGACTGCCATCTGAGCTGAAATTCTGTGATTTTGAATGGAATGTCAAATTTACAAGCATCCTCTTAGGATATCTCCAAACAGAACTAATGGTTTCACATGTATCTTTGTAATGAAGAAATTGAGTGAGACTGACTGACTAATGCTCTTTCCCTGTCTGATGCAGCTAGACTTAGCTGCGCCAGGCCTGATGACAATCCCTCGGAGCCCCACTTCTAGTGAGGATGAGATGGCCCAGAGCTTTTCTGATTATTCTGATGACTGCGCCTCTGAAAGCTCCCATGAAGAAACCATTTATGAAACTATTAGGGCCACCGCTGAGCCTTCACCACACCACATGGACAACATTCACATAAACTCACAGGTGATCCGCATTATCATCCCTGACCTGCAGCAGATGGTGAGTGACTTGAATGGATGCCACAAAGGGAGTCTAAAATACTATAATACACATTGTGTGTAGTTTAAAGAAGTCATTGTCAAATGGAGAATGAAATTTGCTTATAAAACTGCTACTCCAGTGTGTCCAAAAGAAATCAAGTCCGCATTCGGTTTTCACAGAAATCATCTCATTCAAGTAAATAAGACACGTTAATAGTAAAAAAAAATTAACCATTAATATATGAATTTGTAAATACGGCTTAGCATTTTTGTCAATCACTATTATGTTTATTGTATGTACTGTATCCAGGGGCACTGGTTAGCACGTCCGCCTCACTTTTCAGAGGGTGTGGGTTCGATTCCACCTCCGGCCCTCCCTGTGTGGAGTTTAAATGTTCTCCTCATTTTCTCCTGGTCATCCGGTTTCCTCCCACATCCTAAAAACAAGCTTGGTAGGCCGAATGAGCACTTCAAATTGCCCATAGGTGTGAGTGCGGATTGGTTGTGTGCCCTGCAATTGGCTGGCAACCAGTTCAGGGTGTCCCACGCCCACTGCCCGATGACAGCTGGGATAGGCCCCAGCACTCCCACGACCCCCGTGCTTACATGTGGTATAGAAAATGGATGGATATTTATAACTTAAATTGTAACTTCATCTATAAGTAGGTAGTGAACTGAACAGTTTTAGCAGCCACATTATGCCAATGAACTGCCATCGCTGATGTAGTATTTAAAAATATATAAATAAACTGATCATTTCATTTTCTGCCTTGAAATAATGGCCTGGATTTCACTCCTCAAAAGACATTCAGAACAATGGCGCCCTTTTTAAAAAAATATATTAACAAAAACTTGTTTCTAATACAATACCGCGACACCCGTGGGGACAAGCGGTACAAATAATGGATGGATGTATTCAGACCTGCTAACCCATTAAAATTCATTTCCAAAACAATTTGGCAATATTCTCATACTTTTAACCTTATCGCGGCATCCCATTACTTTATTATAAGAATACTGAAACATACCGGATAAAAGTGACCGGTGTTATTTTTTATCAACTCGCACTCGGCCAACGGTCAAAAATATTCTTGCAAGTCAACTTCTGACTGCCTATTTTTCTAAAGAAGGTTTTGGAGTGGTCTAGTCTACTTCCATAATTGAATCTGATTGAAATGATATGGCATTGTCTTGAAAATATTGTTCATGCTAAAAGAAAAACCCTCCAGTATTGATGAATAAAAACTATTCTGCAAGGAAGAGTGGAACAAAATTTCTCCAAAGAGATATGAAAGACTTATTGCCTGTTATAGAAAATGCGTGATTTCAGTTCTTGCTGCTGGGGTGGGTCAACCTTTTACTAGTTTGAGCGGCTAATCATTTTTGTTCACAGGGTATTCCAAGTGCTGGTGGAGCTTTGAATAGTTTCTTTCCCTTAATGAATAAAAACTGTTAGAGATTTGCTCACTCCAACTTATTTTGCAAGAACCACACGGGAGACAAGTAAGTCCTTTTAGACACCTGCAGGTGGAGAGTCCATTCGTCGCTGTGCGTGCAGCGATGTTCGAATGGAGGTCTGAACCCTCCTTCCTGCAAGAGGATATTTATTAAGATAGACAGAGTGGGGGTATGAGTAGGCTGGCTAGAAAGCCCTTGTCCCCTAGTCTAAACATCTCAGGGGATGTTTTACGACCTTGTGATAAGGAAGACAAGGTAAGGTATTTATTACCTGTTGCATTCCAACATAATCCTATGATGAAGATAACCTGGAAAACCCTAACAGAAACTGTGAGTGGATGGTTACCAGTTCAGGATTTTCTTTGCCTCTCACCCATTGACAGCTGATAGAGGCTCCTGCACACCCGTGACCCTTTAAAAACTGCCTTTTGTTTTTCCTTGGGTTATATTTGTCTTTTGTTTGATCATCTTAAATACGGGCAAACTATCCCAAAAAAAAGTAAGAATTTGAGAAAAGGGCTAATACTTTTCATAGAACTGTATAGATTCATGCATCATGCCATCACTGACTGGAACCTGAACCCATGTTGGCTGCAACAAAGTCACGTCAATTACTTATAACTAATTACACCATTACTTGTAATGTATTGCTTTGCATATACATATTACATATTTTATTAATGTGTGCTGCGGGAATCTGGTTTTATTTATATTACCTTTATCTATACATTTATTCCTACATTTATTTACATTATTAAATTTATTTACATAACATCATTTGCAATTATTTACAAAGCCACAATTTTCACTTGTGGTTTTTAATCAAGCCCAAGATATTTTGCATTTACAGAACGTGTGTTATATAATGTATAGGTGTTATGGTGTATGATTACATAATGGCAGTATTCCAGCACATTATAGATAAGCTGGAGAGTTATTGGCCCAAGTGAATTATTAAATACTTATTGAATTAAAATGTGAGTCGTCACCTTATCATGGTGGAGGGGTTTGCGTGCCCCTATGATCCTAGGAGCCATGTTGTCGGGAGTCACCCATGGCAAACGGGTCCTAGGGGCCAGACAAAGCACGGCTCACAAAACCCCTTATGACGATTAAGAAAATTGGATCTAGTTTTCCCTCGCCCGGACGCGGGTCACCCGGGCCCCCCTCTGGAGCCAGGCCTGTAGGCGGGGCTCGAAGGCGAGCGTCTGGTGGCCGGGCCTTCGCCCATGGGGCCCGGCCGGGCACGGCCCGAAAAGGAAACGTGGGTCCCCTTCCTATGGGCTCACCGCCTGTGGGAGGGGCCAAAGGGGTCGGGTGCAGTGCAAACTGGGCGGAGGCCAAAGGCAGGGACCTTGGCGGTCTGATCCCCGGCTGCAGAAGCTGGCTCTTGGGACATGGAATGTCACCTCTCTGGCTGGAAAGGAGCCCGAGCTGGTGTGCGAGGCAGAAAAGTTCCGACTAGACATAGTCGGACTTGCCTCCATGCACAGTTTGGGTTCCGGTACAAGCCCTCTCGAGAGGGGCTGGACTCTCTTCCGCTCTGGAGTTGAGAGGCGTCGAGCAGGTGTGGGTATACTTATTGCCCCCCGGCCCGGCGCCTGCACATTGGGGTTCACCCCGGTGAATGAGAGGGTAGCCTCCCTCCGCCTTCGCGTGGGGGGACGGGTCCTGACTGTTGTTTGTGTCTATGCACCAAACGGCAGCTCAGAGTACCCACCCTTTTTGGAGTCCCTGGAGGAAGTGCTGGAGAGCGCTCCTTCTGGGGACTCCATCGTTCTACTGGGTGACTTCAATGCTCACGTGGGCAATGACAGTGAGACCTGGAAGGGTGTGATTGGGAGAAACGCCCCCCCCCCCCGATCTGAACCCGAGCGGTGTTCTATTATTGGACTTCTGTGCTCGACACGGATTTTCTATAATGAACACCATGTTCAAACATAAGGGTGTCCATGTGTGCACTTGGCACCAGGACACCCTAGGCCGCAGTTCGATGAGCGACTTTGTAGTCGTGTCATCGGATTTGCGGCCGCATGTTTTGGACACTCGGGCGAAGAGAGGGGCGGAGCTGTCAACTGATCACCACCTGGTGGTGGGTTGGTTCCGATGGTGGGGGAAGATGCCGGTCCGACCTGGCAGACCCAAACGCTCTGTGAGGGTCTGCTGGGAACGTCTGGCACAATCCCCTGTCAGGAAGAGCTTCAACTGCAACCTCCGGCAGAGCTTTTCCCACGTCCCGGGGGAGGCGAGGGACATTGAGTCCGAGTGGACCATGTTCCGCGCCCCCAATGTTGAGGCGGCCGACCGGAGCTGTGGCCGTAAGGTTGTTGGTGCCTGTCGTGGCGGCAATGCCCGAACCCGCTGGTGGACACTGGCGGTAAGGGATGCCGTCAAGCTGAAGGAGTCCTATCGGGCTGTTTTGGCCTGCGGGACTCTGGAGGCAGCTGACAGGCACCGGATGGCCAAGCGGAACGCGACTTCGGCGGTTGCTGAGGCAAAAACCTGGGCATGGGAGGAGTTTGGCGAAGCCATGGAGAATGACTTCCGGACAGCTTCGAGGAAATTCTGTTCCACCATCCGGCGTCTCAGGAGCAGTGCAACATCAACACTGTTTACAGTGGGGATGGCGTGCTGCTGACCTCGGGATGGCGTGCTGCTGACCTCGACTCGGGACGTCGTGAGTCGGTGGGGAGAATACTTCGAAGACCTCCTCAATTCCACCTACATGCCTTCCATTGTGGAAGCAGGGCCTGGGGACTCGAGGCGTACTCTCCAATCTCTGGGGTCGAAGTCACTGAGGTAGTTAAAAACTCCTCGGTGGCAAGGCCCCGCGGGTGCATGAGATCCGCCCGGAGTTCTTAAAGGTTCTGGATGTTGTGGGGCTGTCATGGCTGACACTCCTCTACAACATTGCGTGGACATCGGGGACAGTACCTCTGGATTGGCAGACTGGGGTGGTGGTTCCCCTTTTTAAGAAGGGGGACCGGAGGGTGTGTTCCAATTACAGGGGAATCACACTCCTCAGCCTCCCTGGTAAGGTCTATTCAGGGGTGCTGGAGAGGAGGGTCCGTCGGGAGGTCGAACCTCGGATTCAGGAGGAGCAGTGTGGCTTTCGTCCTGGCCGTAGAACAGTGGACCAGCTCTACACCCTCAGCAGGATCCTTGAGGGTGCATGGGAGTTCGCCCAACCAGTCCACATGTGTTTTGTGGACTTGGAGAAGGCGTTCGACCGTGTCCCTCGGGAGGTTCTGTGGAGGGTGCTTCGGGAGTACGGGGTGCCGAGCCAACTGATAAGGGCGGTTCGGTCCCTTTATCACCGATGCCAGAGTTTGGTCCGCATTTCCGGCAGTAAGTCGGATTTGTTCCCAGTGAGGGTTGGACTCCGCCAAGGCTCCCCTTTGTCACCGATTCTGTTCATAATTTTTGTGGACAGAATTTCTAGGCGCAGCCGAAACGTTGAGGGGGTCCGGTTTGGGGACCTCAGCATCGCGTCTCTGCTTTTTGCAGACAACGTGGTGCTGTTGGCTTCTTCAGGCCGTGATCTCCAGCTCGCACTGGAGCGGTTCGCAGCCAAGTGTGAAGCGGTCGGGATAAGGGAGAGCTGAGCCAAAAGGCAAAGCCCTCAATTTACTGGTCGATTTACGCTCCTACCCTCACCTATGGTCACGAGCTATGGGTTGTGACCGAAAGAACGAGATCCCTGATACAAGCGGCCGAAATGAGTTTTCTCCGCAGGATGTCCGGGCTCTCCCTTAGAGATAGGGTGAGAAGCCAAAATTCTCAAGAGAATTTTTTATGGAAGTTCCTGGCTTGTAAAAGCACCCTGAGGACGCCTGTGTTGCGTTAAGCTGTTTAGTTAGACTCCAGTTGAAATTTACTATAAGAGTAAACACACAGCAAAAACAGTTACATACATACATTGTAGTATATTCATGCCACACATGCTCTGTTTCGAGTTTGTTCCTGCAAATCACTAGGTTATTGCTAAAACACTATGTAAAACCCTATTAATGGCCTAGCAAGAATATCCATTGGAACTCACAGGAGGTATTTACCTTCAAATAAAAAGTCAGACACACATGCTCTAGTAACTCCTAAAGACAGGTAATGATTCTGTTATTGGACTTCGGTGTACCTCCAGATGCCAATTCATATAAAAAAAAAAGTTAAATGTATAACTGTTAAAAGATAAGAGTTAAAAGTATAACCGTTAAAAGATAGGAAATATGTTTGATTCTCCTTTGACTAGTAAGAAATCTGGGATTAAACATGTCTCCATCACAGTGTGCAAGACATTCCACACTCACTCACTGAGTGTGAAAGTGAACAGCGGCAAGGATATCACTACACTAGATGGGGGAGGGGGGGGGGGGGGCTGATTAGGCCCCTCCAGCATTTTAATTGATAATATTGAAAATAAATTATGCCCATGGCTCTACCATCACTGTCAAGCTGACACTCTTCTCTCTCATTAGCAGCATTTGTTGCATGAAGGCGCAAAACAAGCTGGCTGCTCCTCATTTAAATCTGTGTAAATGTTAGCTAAAATTTTGCTAGCATAGCTGTTTGGTTATATTTTAAATTTTAAAAGTTGTCCCAACAGCTTGTCAACACTCATCCCTCCTCCACCTTTATCATCAAATATTACAGATGCAGGCTAGACAGTAGTAATTGACAGCTAACAGCTCATTCTACTATGCTTTCAGTTGACAGACAAGTCAAAGCTTTTATTAGGTTGCTCCACCATCGAGAACAGGACCAAAACAGGCTATCCCTACAAAGAAACTAAATTACGTTGAGCAAGTAGTATCTCTGTGTATACCCCTGATGAATTTAAGATGCATCTTTGTTTGAAATGAACAAGCATTGAGACCATTTGCAATAAGGTGACATTGCAAATCACAAATCATAGAGTTAAGCGACCATCTATCCAAGCACAAATAAGAAGTATCTTTGAACACCAGGACCTGGCTGCAAATACTGAGGCTGTGCTGTCCTACATCAAGTTCTGCGTGGGGAACGTCCCAATAGATAAATGCTTCTGAATTTTCCCCAACTAGTAGCAGCCAGCCAGGTCAGGATGCTCCTCAAAGACTGTGACACCACCTTCAAATCAGACAATACAGACAATACAGAACTATACAGTGCCACCAGAACCAACTTGAAAAGGGGTATCATAAAAGCAGGACTTCAAAACTAAAGTAGAGGATCAGGTCACCAACCACAGCCCACGGCAGATGTAGCAGGGCATCCAGCTCGGTGGCCTAAACCAGCTCAGTGACCGAGTGGTAGAGTGTCCGCCCTGAGACTGGAAGGTTGTGGGTTCAAACCCCGGCCGGGTCATACCAAAGACTATAAAAATGGGACCCATTGCCTCCCTGCTTGGCACTCAGCATTAAGGGTTGGAATTGGGGGGTTAGATCACCAAATGATTCCCGAGCGCGGCACCGCTGCTGCTCACTGCTCCCCTCTCCCCCAGGGGATGGATCAAAATCACACAGGGATGGGTTAAATGCAGAGGACAAATTTCACCACACACAGATGTGTGTGTGACGATCATTGGGACTATAACTTAACTTTAACTTAAGAAGATCACCAACTTCAGGGACCAGAACACCATGGCTGTGGACTGAAGCGCCCAGCTGACAGAGGCGCTAAACACCTGCTTTGCATCTTTTGAGATCCCGACCCCTGAATCACCAGCCATATCCCATCAACCTCAACGATTACCGCTCCATTGCACTAACACCCACCAAGTGCCTGAAGCTTGTCCTGAAGCATATCCAAGCCTGCATTCCCCCCCTCCTTTGATCCCCACCAGTTTGCCTAAAGGGCAAATAAATCCACAGCCATAGCCATCGCTTTTCACACCGCAGTGAGCCACCGGGAACACCGTGAGAGCGACGTCAGGATGCGCTTCATTGACTATGGCTTGGCCGTCAACACAATCATCTCTGACATCCTGGTTAGCATGCTGTCTAATCCTGGACTTTCCCCTCTCACCTGCATCTCGATAAATGACTTCCTCACTAACCAGACACAAGGAGTGAAACTCAGTCCCCACCTCTCTACCATCAGAACACTCAACACGGGCTTCACACAACGGTGTGTGCTGAGGCCCCTCCTTTACAACCTCTACACCTCCGACTGTAAGCCAGCTCACAACAGTAACATCATTATGAAGTTTGCAGACAACACGACAGTGGTGGGGTTGATCTCGAGAGGAAACGAGTAAGCAGACAGAAATGAGGTCCTTCAGCTGTCTGAGTGGTGTGCATCAAACCTGACACTAAACACCACTAAGACAAAGGAGATCATCCTGGACTTTAGGAGGTCCAGAACATATCAGCCTCCTCTCACAAATAATGGCGACTCACTAAAGCAGGGGTGTCAAGCTAATTTTTGTCGCGGGCCACATCAAAGTGAAAGTTTCCTTCGGAGGGCCATTATGACTGTCAAAGCTTTATATTGTATACAGTATAGGCTACACAACAAACTGATGAATAATTAGCTTTAAAATTAGAAAGTAGTAAAAACTGTTGTATTATACGTATATGTTAATAATTAAAAAAAAAAAAAGAACGGAAATAAAAATCGCTAGCTATAACTATTTTTTAAAAGTGAACTAATTTTTTAAAATTTAGTCTGACACATGAAGTCGATGTACAATTTGTCTTCGTGGGCCACAATAAATGATGTGGCGGGCCATGTTTGGCCCCCAGGCCTTGAGTTTGACACCTATGCACTCGAAAGAGTTTCATCCTTTACCTTCCTGGGCACCACCATCTCAGCTGACCTGTCCTGTTGGCCAACACCAAGGCTGTCCTCAAGAAGGCACCACAGCGTCTGCACTTTCTGAGAGTGCTCAGTAAAAAAAACATCAACCAGAAGCTACTGCAAATCTTCTATCGAGATCATCATGCTGTGCTGTACCTTAGTGTGGTTCTAACACTGCACCGTAACAGAGTGGAAGGATCTCCAGAGAGTGGTCCAGACAGCACAGAAGGTCTTGGGATGCCCCCTCCCTCAGTGACGTACACTCAACCCGCTGCTTCAGCATAGCGCAGTCCATCATCATAGACACCACTCAACCCTCCCACCACCTGTTTTGCATGCTGCCCTCTGGCAGACACTACATGCGCATCGAATCCAGGACCAACAGACTCAGGGCAGCTTCTTCCCAAAAGCCATCACCACCCTAAATGCACACATGCAACGGCCACCAAACACACACAAACCTCTCACTGAATGAACTCTGTCTACTCAGTTTACACTATTTGTATTATTTATATTTATACTATTCATATTCATTTATACCAGGAACCAGCACCTTGTAAAGCAGCCTGCGATTTTGTTGTACTTCCAGTCAGTCTGTTGTTGTACAATGACAATGAAAGCTTCTATTCTATTCTATTCTATTCTATTCTATTCTATTCTATTCTATTCTATTATATTATATTATATTATATTATATTATATTATATTATATTATATTATATTCTAAAATCAGTCCTTATATATGTTGCTTCACCGTTTAAATTAGGTTTCACTCATGCGAATAAACACGTCTCCTTTAATTTCTCTCTAACTTAATGTTTTGCTTATATCTTCACTATATATTGCCTTTTAGTCTATTTGAATAGCTAAGTTGTGGCCCTGACCCGAAGCATTTCATTGACGAAATAATGCCACATTGGTTTTAAAGACATGACAATAAACAGCATTGAATCCTCCTGTCTCTCACTCTCTTCAAGCTTCCCAACTTACTTATGCATTCATTTCCACGACACTTTTAACCATTCCAGGTGGGATTCCTACATAATTACAGTTTTAAATCAGCACAATGCGAATAGATTGCCTTGGATATATTTGTATCAGTTGAGTAAATTCAAACTTTTTCCCAGTATACTCTTCCCAGAACATAGACAATAACTGTGTTGCAATTTTGTGTTTTTGGCAGACACAAAGAATTGGTATTTCAGCTTCCTCATCTTCGAAGACTCATTTGACACATGATTAACTATACAATGACCAGTAGTAACACATTTCGGATTCACTGTTTGTATGCTTTGCAGAAGGTAATTTCTTCCGCTTGTGTGTGTGTGTGTGTGTGTGTGTGTGTGTGTGTGTGTGTGTGTGTGTGTGTGTGTGTGTATGTAAGTGTGTGTGTAAGTGTGTGTGTGTGTGTGTGTGTGTGTGTGTGTGTGTGTGTGTGTGTGTGTGTATTGCTCAGAAATTGCAGTGAAGGATTATTTCCAAGAGGGGTTGCAGTGGAGTGTCATCAAGTAGATGCATGGCCCATTGTTTGTCGGCTTTGTCAAATTTTTGGCATTTTACCGCCAAGCTCTGAATTGTTCTTCTCCTGGCAGTAAAGTTAAGGTTAGTTGGAAGGCATGCAGCATCTATTGTGACTGGCTATTCTTGGCTATTTGTGACTTCAGTTAAAACTTTTAGAAAATACACTACCGTCCAAAACTTTGGGATCACCCAGACAATTTAGTGTTTTCCATGAAAAATAACAGAATTGCACAAGGGTTTTCTAATCATCCATTAGCCTTCTAACACAATTAAAAAAACAAATGGATCATTAGAGCACGAGAGGGATGGTTGCTGGAAATGGGCGTTTAAGCATTATTGATTATTGAAAAACACAGACTAGCATTGCCAAGTGGTAGAGTGATTGTCTCCCAACCCAGAGCTTGGGGGTTTGGTCCCTAGCCATTGTGACCATGTCAAAGTGTCCTTGAGCAAGACACTCAATCCCTCGTTGCTCCTGATGTTGTCAACAGAAGGTGAATAAGATAGCAGTGTGAAGCGCTTTGAATACCAAAAGTAGAAAACTGTGTACAAGTACAAGTCATTTTCTGTTTTACCATTTACTATTTCAGTCACTCTATGGAAAAATGTACAACATACTCGAACTACTTACTTTGTCTCACGTCATATAAAAGAGACAATGAACAGTCTTGTTAAAAATTTGAAATGCGTCCAGTACAGAATAATGAAATGTAAGTAGAAGAGACACAGAACACTACATATTTTCGTATAAATGTGCAGATATCATTCTTCTCCTGACAATTGATAGATAATAGAAAGAGGAATGGCAGAGACATTTTTCCATTATCCCCACAACTGGCCTATAAATCAGCAAATACTGTCAATATATACATTATATTTGATCTCTACCTGACCTTATAGAGGTTTGCGTGTGCAAAATGGGTGCAAAAAAGATTGTTTCTATCAAGTCTCCACTCCTCGCCGTTTCCTCGTAGCCCCACGTGTCACATTGTTGTCATGGTGTCCGTTTGTGCGTCTATGCACTCGCCCCTCCTTGCCTGTGTCCTACCAGTAATCATTGTAATCGCCGTCACCTGCCCCTTATTACCCGTCTTGTACTTAGTAAGTCCTGTCCGCGTGTCGCTCCCTGTCGGATCGTCCTGTTAGTCTGTCCCTGTTAGCACTGTTAGTTCCTGTTTGCCCGCCCTGTTTGTCCTGCCTGTTTATCCCTTGTTCCTTGTTCACTTCGTCTTCGTCTTCCCACGTCAGGTTGCCGTCTGTTTCGGCTGCCCGTACGTTGCTATGTTCTCCTGCCTGTTTGTTCCCCTTGTCCTGTCCTCCACCACCCGTTTCCCTTCAATAAACCCTGGTCCAAGCTACATTTGGTCACCCTGCTCCATTTCTGTCAACCGACAAAGTGGCGAGTTTCTTTTGTGGTCTCTTTGAGGAGTATTATGCGAATAGATTAATTTAGCACATGCAATGTGATTCATCAAATCTGAGATGAATCGCAATGACTGATTTTGCACATTTAAATACTGCATTTGAAAGGCAGGTTATAAAAAAAAAAAAAAAGAAAAATGCAAAATGTGCAGCAAAATGAGAGGGGATGGGAAGAACTAATTCTTACTGCTTATACAATGTAAACATTTTTATATTCCAAAAACAAAAACAATTACCGTCTATTCAGAAAGGCAACTTTTGAGCTACCGTATGATTTCTGACCTGCCCTTATGAACAAGGACTCATGCCATATTGCCTATGACAAAACTCCTTTTAAAATTCATTTCAGTGCCTCTCGTCGATTGTGGGTTATCCTCATGAGGGTCGTGGGTATGCTGGAGCGTCTCTCAGCTGACTGGGCAGCTAGCGGAGTACACCCTGAACAGGTTGCCAGCCACTCAAAAGGCACAAATAGACATAGACAAACAAAACTGGAGTACCCGAAGGAAACCCATGAAGGCACAGGGCGAACATGCAAACTTCAGAAAAGAATCAGTATGAGGCGATTTGCTAACCAGTGCTCCACCCTGCCACCCCAACAGAAGAAAACAGATATTGTGGAAGGAAGGAAGGAAGGAAGGAAGGAAGGAAGGAAGGAAGGAAGGAAGGAAGGAAGGAAGGAAGGAAGGA
The DNA here is from genome assembly GCF_059516105.1 of Syngnathus floridae. Classification (NCBI taxonomy): domain Eukaryota; kingdom Metazoa; phylum Chordata; class Actinopteri; order Syngnathiformes; family Syngnathidae; genus Syngnathus; species Syngnathus floridae. Next base: position 664,587 of record NC_142415.1, on the reverse strand, counting down.
CAAAGCAGTTATAAATTTCATCCTTCTGTAGTGTTAACTAGATTCAAAAAGGAGGGAAAAGTTAAACATTCAGTAAACACCCTTGATCTCCAGACTACACAGTTTCCACATACGTGCCCCATGTTAATAAAATTGGTTATCCAAAAAGTAGGCCCACATGATAATAAACATAATAATCTTGTAACAAAGATTAACATATACACCCTTATGAACATATGAATTATCAGACAAAAAAACACAAAGTCAAGACACAATTTCATTGCAACATGCAAGGTAATGCAATCAAGTGTTCACAAGTTCATCTGGCTATTATATGTCTCATTCAGTCGTGAGTGTTATTTCTTCCCTCCAACTACCAACCACTTTTGGAAAGTGCTTCGTTTTTGTGATTATCATTTTCTTGTTTGCTTGGTTTTTTTGTGTCTTTGTGGTTACCTTTTTTTAGTTTGTTTAGCTTGTGTTTTTGTGGTTTTTGTGTTTGTGATTAATTTTTTCTTATTTATTTTTTGTTGGTTTTTGTTTTTTCTGTGTTTTCAATCACCTTTTTCTTGTTTGTTTAGTTATATTTTTTTGAGATGTGCACTTCATGACCACCGTACAGGCCAGTATTTAATTGTGTATTCATTTTCAACTATGTTTAGCTGTTTCAAATGTTGTGTCAAAATCTTCCAAATCTAACATTTGTATTTTCAGTTAAAAATGTTATGTTCCACTTAAAAGTCATGGATGGAACTCCAAAGTTAAATCTGTTCCAATCAAAAAGATTAAAACTGTGTTGATTTTCTTAACTGTGACTGGCTGGTGGCCAGTTTCGGGGTGTAAACCGATGTCAGCTGGGATAGGCTCCAGCACCCCCTGTGACCCTGAACAGGATAAGCGGCCTTGAGAATTGATAGCTGGATTGAAATTCTTAACAACCCAATTAATTTTTCTTGCTTATTTTGCTCTCTCCCACTCCCAAAACCAGAAATGTATGCGTTTCAATCCCAACGCCACAGTCTGGGTTGCCAAGCAGCGGATCCTGTGCACACTCAATCAGAGCCTGAAGGATGTGCTCAACTATGGCGTTTTCCAGCCTGCCAATGGTGGAAGAAATGGCATGTTTCTGGATGAAGAACATTACCTCAGAGAGTACCCTCAGCCAATCAGTAAAGGTGTTCCGTGTTTGGAGGTACACAACCATTAAAATGATTTAGTTACAATTACATTAGTAAGGAGTAAATATACGATACACACACTGTGTAACTTTGGCTGAAGACTACACGTGTAATAAATTAGGGTCCAGGTGGTCTCCAAGTACCCACTCCACATGTGCTTCTGTTATATCAAACTGCGAGTGAGCATGCCTCATTGAAAGGAAATAAAATAATCTGTTTTGACTGGCTATGATTGAAGTCCATTGTGACCACTCCCACAGCAGCGCAGCACTCCCTCTCACAGATTCCCCAACCTGCACTCGTCTGCGGGTCTAACCTGCCTGCGTGCAGATACGCCACACGCTGTGCCGTATTTACACCAGTCATTAAAATTGAGCCTTAATCTTTAGTTGGCACAAGATGAAAACACGGTATAAAAGAGCCACCGCGTGTACGACTCAGTTTTACCATTTGATAATTTTCCTCTAATTAATGCATTCCGGTGTTTCACTGAGTTACTAGCATCAACACTAATGGTAAATCGCCGTAGGGCCAAAATTGCAAGCTCTTACATTAGAATAGAATGTTAACAATTGACAAAATCTTAGTAGATTTCTTTGCCCACTAGACCTAGTAACTGACATGACTATACGCATCTCTCACATGTGAATATTTTGTATGAAAAAGAGCATTTACTAACTTAAATTATGGTATCATTAAATTATCAGGCATTGTTCATATTCACATATAACACATCGGGAAAACACCTCATAACCTTCTTTTGTCGTGGCTGGAATAGAGCAGGGCGACCAAGTGCAGCAGAAGGGACGGCTCCCGACGTCCTAAAAAAACCGCAACGCCCACGCAGAGAACGGGAGGGCAGGGGTTAAGCGCACCAGTCCAAATGGCCTCACCGGCCATGGCAAAGTCCTAACCGTACTCGGCAGCAACTCTGGGGACATGAACCGCGCTCGGCGGCAACTCTGGGGACATGAACCGCAATCGGCGGCATTCGAGGGAGTCAGAACCGCAATCGGCGACATTCGGGGGAGTCAGGACCCCAATCAGCAGCATTCGGGGGAGTCAGGACCGCAATCAGCGGCATTTGGGGGAGTCAGGACCGCAATCGGCAGCATTTAGGGAGTCAGAACCACAATCGGCAGCATTCGGGGGAGTCAGAACCGCAATCGGCAGCATTCGGGGAGTCCACACCGCAATCGGCGGCGTTCAGGGAGTCTACACCGCAATCGGCGGCGTTCAGGGAGTCAAAACCGCAATCGGCGGCGTTCAGGGAGTCAAAACTGCAATCGGCGGCATTCAGGGGAGTCAGGACCGCAATCGGCGGCATTCAGGGAGTCAGGACCGCAATCAGCGGCAACTCTGGAAGTCCGTACAGCAATCGGCGGCATTCGGGGGAGTCAAAACCGCAATCGGCGGCATTCGGGGGAGTCAGAACCGAAATCGGCGGCATTCGGGGGAGTCAGAACCGCAATCGGCGGCATTCAGGGAGCCAGAACCGCAATCGGCGGCATTCAGGGAGTCAGAACCGCAATCGGCGGCATTCGGGGGGGTCAGAACCGCAATCGGCGGCATTCAGGGAGCCAGAACCGCAATCGGCGGCATTCAGGGAGTCAGGACTGCAATCGGCGGCAACTCTGGAAGTCCGTACCGCAATCGGCGGCATTCAGGGGTGTCAGAACCGCAATCGGCGGCATTCAGGGAGTCAGGACCGCGATCGCGGCATTCAGGGAGTCAGGACCGCGATCGGCGGCATTCGGGGGACTCAGAACCGCGATCGGCGACATTCGGGGGAGTCAGAACTGCAATCGGCGGAATTCAGGGAACATGAACCGCAATCGGCGACAACTCTGTAAGTCCGTACCGCAATCGGCGGCAACTCTGGAAGTCCTACCGCAATCAGCAGCATTCGGAAGGCGGGGCTGTGTGCAGCGGCAAGAGCCATCGCGCGCCGCAGCAGTGGGAGTGGGGCCAGGGACGATCGCGGGTCCGGCGCAACTGGATCGAAGTCTGGCGACGGTCGTGGGTCCAGCGACGCTGGTGGTGGAGGGATCGGATCTGTCACGGATCGGATGGAACAGGGCGACCAAGTGCAGCTTGGACCAGGGTTTATTGAAGGAACTCAAATGACAGACTCGGCAAACTGACATAACTTAACAAAACGATAACATGACTGACTGACTAACCGAAACAGACTTGAAAACGACAGGAACCAAAAAGACATGAAGCGTGACAACAACATTACGACATCAGGAACCAAAAAGGCATCAAGACAACCATGACTCGACGGGGCGTGAGGGGCAGACAGGACTTATATACACGACAGGGAACAAGAGGCAGGTGAGAATAATCAAACTAATCATGGGCACACAGGGGGGAGGGGCGAGCACACAGACAAAAACCATGACAACAGACACATAGTGGAACGGTTGGGGACGAGACGTGACATCTTTACTTCTTGGTGAAAGTATGATAATTTGACATTGCAACTGTTGCAACTCTATTACACATCTAATTTGACCCATTGATTTTCTGTAGAGATTCATTGTTTTATGTTTTAATGTTTGTCTTTGGCATTACAGTTTCGCTACAAGAGCCGAGTTTACAGGCAGCCGAATTTGGATGAGAAACAAATTGCCAAACTTCATACAAAGGTAAGAATGTTGATGCAACTGAATAAAAAGCTCTATCAAAAAAAGTAAATAAGAGTTTACTGATAATATTTAGCATTCAGGTTAATCCAGTTGCATTTTACTGCTACAAAGGAAGATGACAAATTTTCTGATTCAACCATTTTCCTCATCAAGAATTCCACTACTGAACGATTGGGGTTTTTGTACCAGTTTTCCACCTGCACGTTGAGTGAGGATCATTTTTGGGACTAAGTTGGTTCTGTTTATGCATAAAATTATTGCTAAGTGTTTGCAAAGACATGGAACAGCAGTAGTTTGCTGATTGCAGAGTGTTTTACGTATCAGCAGTAAACAACACATCAAGCCTCAGTGATCATACGCTGACAGTGTGTTGCTATTTTAATGTCTCTAAAGGAGTCATTTAACTCTGAACTACAACAAAAAGATATTGATGTGTTTGTCGATGTGGACGAACGTTTTTTTTTCCCTCACAACTCACACAAATAAAATAGGGGTTGTCAATGATTTTGAATACTTGGATATCACTTTAGAATAGCTCCAAACCTGAAGTTTAATGCATGTATAAAGCAGTTGCGTAAAACTGTACAAATCAGTCTGAACTGTTTTAGATTTACCAGGTCACTTCTGCAGCATGCATAGGGCCACTGATTCAGTAACCAGGCCAATTTCCTCAAACTACAAACAAACCTTGACATTTTTCAATCAGAAAGCCACGTAAATTGCATCATTTTAAAATTATTTGAAAATATAATATCTGAAATTTCTCTAATTTGAAATGCTTAAATGGGCTGGGCCTTAAAGCAGTGTCTCAGTCAATTAAAAAGAATGACAAGGGAGAGTATAAGTGATGTAAGCAAGCAGAACTCTAAAATTCAAAAAGCGCAGAATAACACAAATCCCTTTTTGTAGAAGGTTCCGCACACTCTGCCACAGACAATAAATGGAACAGAAGCTAAAGAAAATTAATGCAAAGTTAAACTTAATGAGCTGTCACCTAATCGTGGTGGAGGGGTTTATGTGCCCCAATGATCGTAGTTGTCTTGGGGTTTATACCCCTGGTAGAGTCACCCATGTCAAACAGGTCCCTAGGTGAGGGACCAAATGAAGCATGACTCACAAAATCCCTCGTGATGAGTGACAAGAATGGACTGTTTTCCCTTGCCTGGGCGTGGGTCACCGAGGCCAGGCCTGTAGTTGGGGCTGGAAGGTTGGGCCCTCACTCACGGGACCGTAAAGTTAACGTGACTCCTCCTTCCTGTAGGCTTGCCACCTGTAGGTAGGAGGGGCCAGAGGGGTCGGGTGCAGAGAGAGCTGGGCGCCCGCCAAAGGTGGTCCGATCACTGGCTACAGAAAGCTAGCTTTAGGGACGTGGAACCTCTGGCAGGGTAGGAGCTTGAGCTGGTGTGAGAGGCAGAAAAGTTATACTTGGACACACCTACGCACAGTTTTGGCTCTGGTACTAGTCCTCTCCAGAAGGGTTGGACTCTTCCACTCTGGAGTTGCACATGGTGAGAAGCGCCTAGCAGGTGTGGGCATACTTATTGCTCCCCAACTTAGCAACTGTACATTGGAGTTCACCCCGGTAGACAAGAGGGTAGCATCCCTCTGCCTTCGGGTGGGGAGGACGGGTTCTGACTGTTGTTTGTGCATATGCGCCAAACAGCAGTTCAGTTCAGATAAAAGTCCTTGGAAGGAGTGCTGGAAAGTGTTCCTTCTGGAGACTCATTCTGCTGGGTAACTTCAGTGCTCACGTGGGCAATTGTGTGTGAGTGATCCATGTTCTGCGCCTCCATCGGGTCCTATCGGGCCTTTTAACGCCTGTGGAACTCCAAAGGCAGCTGACAGGTACCAAATGGCCAAGTGGAATGCAGCTTTGGTGGTCGCTGAAGCAAAAACTCGGGCATGGGAGGAATTCGGCGAGGCCATGGAAAAATGACTTCTGGATGGCTTCAAAGAAATAGGGTAAGAGATAGAGATAGGGTGAGAAGCTCAGTCATCCGGGAGGGACTTGGAGTTGACCCAACTGTGGATAACCGGTAGAAAATGAAGAGACGATCTATAAAATACATAATTGTTTGGGTCCTGATATAATATAAACACTGTAGAGCTCTTAGGTCTGCAGACTTGGGTCAAATAACAGTGTAGAACCCAGAGTTCAGAGTAAACATGGTGGTGCTACATTTAGCTGTTATGCTGCACACAAATGCAATAATATAACAACAGAAGTTAAATCACCCCCGAGTGTACATGCTTCAAAAAACAGGCTTAAAACATTTCCCATACATTTGATTCAGGTCCTCTAAACAATGTTAATCTTTTCTTTTCTTTTAGACATTGTAGGAAGTCACTTTTATTTCAATACTTCAAAATGTATAAAACCTCTTTTAATGTTTCTAAATGTTGTCAAAGTAAGAATTGAATTGAATTTATTCGTTTCAACTTTCTAGTAAGATTTGCCTTGTGTATAAAATGTCAAATGTGCTGTAGAAATAAAACTGTAATGCCTTGCCTTACAAAGAAACACCACAAGTATTATGCTATTTAACCTATTTAGTATTACACTTATTATATTGTCAGTAAACGGGATGTATGCTTATGCTCAGAAACTCCAAATACATTTAGTGTATGGTGCTCATTTTTTGTTGGCAGTGCGATGCGTTATCAAAACCCGTGCTTCATCTATTGCTCAGGAGGAGTCTCTTTTTCCTTGCCAGCTCCAGCAGCAGAGCACGTTAACACTGCATCGCTGTTCCACCCACAAGAGTAAAAGTCAAGTGTGTTCAACCATTTGAAGAATCTGTTTCCTCTGCCTAGTTGTTTTAGGCTCACCTTAGACAGCTATCCATCCCACAGTGAAAACAATCGCGTTGTGCGGCCAAGTTGAAAATGTTTATGGACACTGGCTGTTTTTGGCATACCAGAAAATGTCTGACAGTTACTGTAAATCTACACACAAATTCATTTTTATGAGAGTAGGAAAGATGACAACTGGACAAAGGAAAAACTGCAGAAGAAGGTGAACCAAATAACAAAACGAGTTTGCACATCACAATGTGTGTGTTTAGAACGGTAATAATCATCAGAGTGGAAACAATTTTTACCTGGATTTGAACTGAATATACTCAGTTTTTATTAATTTATTTATTTAGCAAAGTGAACAGTAGCTCTACTCTATGATCAGTCCTGGGTGCACCCTGACTCTTGCCCTAAATCAGATGGGATTGACTCATATTCCCTATGACACTGAGCAGTATATGCTAAAGAAAGCCAAGGCGTGGGTAGATTTGACATATTTCGTGCCTTGATCCGATAGAGAGCCATTCTCCAGTACTGTTAAAGGAAAGGTGATGAATGAAGAAACTTTCTTTGCAGAGAGGATTTCAGCTACATCAAACAAACCATTGAGTTAATTAATTTGACAATGAACTCCTGACATTTCCCGATATTAAACAAGCAATGACTCATCAGTGACATCTAAGAAGCAGCCTAACTGCTGTGCTCACATTTCATTTGCTTGGCCAAATAAGCTTGTTCAAGATAGAGTGAAGTGAATTCAGAGATTTATCTCTAAATATACTGTTTAAAAATAAAAACTGAATATATCTTCTCCTTTGTCTTCTTTCGCCTCTTCTTTGTCTTCTCCATCTTCTTCCTCTTCTTCATCCTGTTCTCATTTGTCTACCTTTTCGTCTTCTATAAAATCTTCTTCTCTTAGTTTACTGGCGTATTATAGCTCATTGGTGCATGACTTCACCTACTGTGCAGGAACCGCAAAGGGACTTGAAACCCAATGCTATCTACAATATGCTGTAGGTCAAAGCTGAGCGTTTCATTCGACACGTTTCCATACAAAGTCAATTTCGTTTGAAGCAACAAAAAAATGCTACACTCATTTCATCGTGATAGGATGAAGTGAAATTGGAAGTGTTACATTGACGACAGACAATCAGCATCAAAAACTCATTCAACGCACCAAACAACAATGACTAGTATTTGAGCACACTGTAGGGGGTTCGTCGATAATTTATTTGACGCACCAAAATCACATCTACATTTCAACTTAAGTTAAGCATGGACAGCTACTCTAAAAAATAGGTGTGTGTTTTTGTCAGCAGTGGCTCCTCACATTACGACGTCATACAATGAGGACTGATGTTTTCTTGGATTGGGCAGGGCTGGTGCTTAGAAAGGAGAAATCAGCAGGAATGCTTAAAAATATGTGAATGGAGGAAAACGCCACGCTTGGGGTGTTTTTAATGGGGAATTAGCATTTGATCATGGCTAAAAGCTCAACAAAATGTTGCTTTAGAATGATATGCCTCCTTTAACTTAACAGATTGGCCTTGTTGGAGGTCTGAATGTTCTTGCTCTCGGGTTATTTTGTAAAACTTTTAGCACACACTAACGATCAAGCAACCTCCGTAAACATTAGTTTTTGTTCATTTCTGGCAGAAGGATACATGCTTTGAATGCTCTTTTTTTTTTAATTGCTGTACAGCAAAACAAATCAAGACTGTGCATGCTCTCAACACACATTTGAAAATATCCCAGCAACCTACCATACAGTCAACAAAATAAAGCTCTCTCCTTCCCTTCTCATCATGCACTGTGATGAAAAAATATCTCTGTACATGGGTCTGAGAAATATACCATACAACCAAACAAAAAAAGTGGGCTGTATTTAGCCTTGCTAGGTGCTATATTGGAAGTTAGTGGGCACTAACTGGCACTTCCCACGGAACAATGTCCAAATTTGAACACAGTGAAAGATATTTCAATTTGTGGTCAATTGCAATTTTTAGGACATTTTGCAATTATCCATTCAGCTTTACCACTTGAACTCAAACTGACAAAATGTTTGTTTGTCTATTTGTGCCCTGCCATTGGCTGGCGACCAGTTTAAGGTGTTCCCGCCTCTCACCCTCACTGTGATAGGCTCCAGCACACCTCCGGGAACTGGGAATTATTTAAATGATCTTACCGCACAAATCATTTCATTTTGATCTTTGGATAAAAAATGCTGAAGTCTTCTCTGCCTTTTGTCCTAGTCAACCCATCTTCTCTCCCCGTCCATGAAATGATTGCCACTCATTCTTTTGATATTATTTTGCTATATCATTCCTCATTTTCTCCTGTCCTTGAGGGAGCTGTTCTCTTATCTATTTTTATCACATGACCTGGAATGAAAGCAAATGGGAACAAAACTGGAAAAAGCGAACATCCATTCTACTCTGTCATCACTCTCTAAATTCTTGGCTTCTTGCGTTTAGTAATTCTTTTGTTTCCCTTTTTAAATACATCCTTTTTTTATCCCTCTGTTATTGTTAAATCCCTGCTCTGATGTGTGATGTAACTTCTATTCCCATTAGTTCTGGGCTCCTAACTTGCTTTTTCACACTTACCAAAATATGTCAATTCATCCAGTTCTAATACTGTTTATCCCATTTACAATGTGCTGGGTCAAGGAAAAGCTGGAGTCTATCCCAGCTGACTATACGCAAAAGACGAATTACAAGTACACCCTGAACTTGCATATAGAGACAGACAACCATTCACACTTCACCAAAGAGACGCTGAACACATGCTGCCTACACCAAAGTCAGGCTTTCAGTGACAAATATTTGTGTTGATTCTAATAGTCTATTGTCCTTTGTGGCGATGCAGGCCAATCTGAAGAAGTTCATGGACCTTATACTCCACAATCAGGTGGACAAAGTGTCAAAGATGTTAGAGAGAGGCCTCGATCCCAACTACAATGACAGTGACACTGGTGGTAAGTCGACACCAAATTAGAACAGGAATCTTCAAGTATTACCCATAGTATTCAAGCAGTTTGATTTTCTTATGGGTGTCTTGCTGTTGTCATATTATTACTTAATATTGGTATTTTCTAACATGGAACTTACAGGTGACACACAAAAGCACACAAAAAATATGCAGTTATTGCTCACTTTTACCAAAATCTCATTCCAACCTTTAAACCAAGGGTGTCCAAACTTGCGCAGGGAGCTTAATTTAGTCCGATCGCACAACCGCAGCGCGCCAGGCACTCACTGTCGCATTGCTTTAAGAGCGTCTCTCGAGCCATGCCCATCTGAAGCAGTTCCTGATCCCGTTCGACTTGTCTATTTCCCTGGCACAATCCTCATCTTTTTTCTCTAAAACCTTCGCCATGCTGGCTAAAACTTTTGCTAATCAGGCAAATGAGTATGCAAATGATGTGACGAAAGTAGCGCCAAAATGCTGCCGAAAATAATTCAGCTGTTGTCGCAATACTGCTGCCAGCCCCCCCTATAAAAACAATTTTCCCAATTCTACACGATTCACAAAAATGATACTCCCGACGGAAAAAAACACGGAAATCCGCAGATCCGCGGAAGATTCTCATCCCTGTATTGAATTTATAACACGATGCTTAGGGCCGGTCTAAAATTAGACACGGCCGGATTTGGACCACGGGCCGGACTTTGGGCATGTTTGCTTTAAACCCACCCCACATACTATATCCATCTGCAGTTTTTGAAACGGCCCTGTAGAGGTCCTTATTCGTTCTAAAATTGACATTCCCATTGACTTTAGCAGTGATCTATTCAAGGAGCAGAATTACAAATATTACTCTAGTAATATTACAAATATTACACTAGAATCAACAGTCATCTGCTTTCTGCATTTGGTCACGTAACGTTCACAAGCTGAGCCATGATTGGTTGTTACCTGATCAGTGAGTAACTGTGACATAATTTTCAGTTGACAGCTAGTGGAAAAAACTTTACTTCGACTTTACTTCCCATTTAAGTGAATGTATTAGTTTTTTGCGTAGCCCCTAATCACAAAATAGTCTCAAATGGCTTCATATATCAACAGTCTCCAAAGCCTAGATTGACATTCCCTGATGTAAACCTCACAACTGGGCAGAGAAAAACTCAAAACCTTTATGGAGGCATAAAGGAGCACTTCCCAAGAATCAGCTCATGCTCACGGTAAGAGAGCCCTACCGGGATAACCTACATTTGATGCAGAGTGGGCAACATTTCCTGCATAAGAGCCAAGTTGGCTGCTCTTGAAGTGCACCAGAATTCTGACACCATGTTGATTTACCCAAGTAACATGTCTACTATTTAAAACACCATGACACCCTATTCCCTGTTTCTCCTCTAGAGAGCCCCTTGACCATGACAGCACATCTGGATAATGTGGTGGAGATGATCAAGGTTCTTAAGATTGGAGGCGCTCACTTGGACTTCAGAGCCAAAGATGGCATGACAGCCCTCCATAAAGCAGCACGTTCCAAGAACCAGGTTACGCTCACGGTAAGAGAACATACTGGGTCTGATTCACTAAGATCTGAAACAGCAAGTGATCAATTGCTTGCAGGTGGCAAGAGGTGTAAAAGTTGTGGAGACTGCCGTATTGAAAAGACGGTTGGAAGCTTTAGGTTTGTTAGTTTTCTGCAAAGAACATTTGCAGTACAGTAAGAACAAATTTAAGTTTGAAATAATTGAACTGGGTTGGCACGGTGGTGCACTAGTAAGCACGTCCGCCTCATAGTTAAAAGGTGCAGAGTTCAATTCTCTGGCCTTCCTGTGTGGAGGTTGCATGTTCTCCCCATTCCTGCGTCGGTTTTCTCATGTACTCCGGTTTCTTCCCACTTTCCAAAAACATACATTTTAGGCCGATTGACTACTCAAAATTATCCGTTTGTGTGAGTGTGAAATTCACACTGTGAATGGTTGTTTGTCTATGTATGTGTGTTCTGTGATTGGCCGGCGACTGGTCCAGGGTGTAGCCCGCCTACCGCAGCTAGGATGGGCTCCAGCATGCCTGCAATCCTCGTGAGGAAAAAACAGCTTGGAAGATGAGTGAGTGAGTGAGTGAGTGAGTGAGTGAGTGAGTGAGTGAGTGAGTGAGTGAGTGAGTGAGTGAGTGAGTGAATGAGACAGTGGATTACATAAACATTTACAGAAAAAAAATATCAGTGTAATAATTTTAACCCAGCAACCACCAAAAATGTCAATACACCAACAAAAGGCTAGTTTCATAATGTAGGCAAATGGAGCCCTGATCATAATTTTTTGCCTGTATGCTACCTGTATCCATCCATCCATTGCTTGTCCCCACGAGGGTCGCGGGCGTGCTGGAGCCTATCCCAGCAGTCATTGGGCAGGAGGTGGGGCGACACCCTGAACCAGTTGCCAGCCGATTGCAGGGCACACAGAGGCGAACAACCATCCACACTCGCACTCACACATAGGGGCAATTTGGAGTGCTCAACCGGTTTTTGGGATGTGGGAGGAAACCGGAGTGTCCGGAAAAAACCCATGCGGGCATGGGGAGAACATGCAAACTCCATACAGGGAGGGCCGGACGCGGAATCGTAACTGCGCCCTCCTAACTGTGAGGCGGACGTGCTAACCAGTGCGCCTATGCTACCGCTATCTGATTTTAATTTTTATGACAGTCTGCTTAACTACTTGATTCGTAATTTCTTCAAATATTGTTTGGGTCGCTTGCAGATAGGTATTGAAGTGGGAGAAACAGCAACATGTACATATATACTTTGTTAAGTTAGACAAACTCTGTGTAAGTAGCCGAACTGACAACCACTGGCAGAATACACAGAGTTAACCTCTTAGGGGACCTAACGAGCTGTAGCAGGTGCTGGCAATTCCTTGATTGGGGCTTGGCTGGAAGTCAGGTGACGCAGGAACGTGACACACGCATGCGGGGTTTGTTGTTAAAATAATACATTTACTGAAACACACACAACAGCGGCAGTCACGACCCGGCGAAACTCCCGCTCACTGTCAACTACTTCCGGGTACTGAGGACCCCCGTAGTTGTCCCAGGTGCCTTATTGAAATCCCCAAATATTCGCCACTGATACCACACAGTACTATATGCATATAACGGCATATAACGTGTTCAGAAACATCACAAAGTAAAAAAAAATCACAAGGCGGGTGAGTATGAATGTCCATGCAAATGTCCCAAAACCACCATGGGCCCGACACTATTATGAATGACATTTGTTGCTTTATTTCAGTTTCTGAGGTTTATAAGTATCACATTTATTAAGAGAATATATTTTAGTCTGGTATACAACTGCCCTATCTTTTGCACTTAAAAACACTGACTATATCAGTTTGTAATTCAGAGTTGTGACTCAGAAACTGGAATGGTTGACATACCTTTCTCAATAATTCAGATATCCTTTTTTCTGTCCTTTTTGTTTTGGACTTGCCATTCACACCATCACCTGCTCCCATTTTGCAGACACTGTTGGAGCTGGGGGCATCTCCAGACTACAAGGACAGTTGTGGTCTGACTCCTCTGTACCACAGCGCAGTTGTGGGGGGAGACCCAGGTTGCGGTGAGCTTCTTTTGAACCATCACGCCTCTGTGTGCTGCAAGGATGAAAATGGCTGGCATGAAATTCACCAGGTACACACAATGAGTTTCACCAGCTGCACTCATTTTCACAGAGGGACTTTGGGCTGCTTAGTTAGTATTTGGTAAAGCACACAGTGTAGCAGCTGCTATCCAGTAAAGAAGATAAAAGGCATGTTGGGCAAGTCGCCCTGCAGCTATGACAACACTCCAAGCACCTCCGTGCTGTGTGTGTGTGCGCGCGTGTGTGCGTGTGGGGGTGCGTATGTGTGTGTGTGCATGTGCGCGTGTGTTTGTGTGCATGTTTGTGCGTGCTTTTTGTCCACGTCTGTTGAACCATCAGTTTTATCAGACTGCTCATATCTCATGTACTGTTCACTTCCAATCCCTTTGCCTTTCTCAATCTGTCACACATCAGACGCAAATAATGATCATCTTTCTGGCTCATTATACAATAGAAAGCATATTTCCTGCAGGTATGTTATTGTATTACATTCACACCAAAGTTACGTAAATGTTTCATCTGGAGTTTCATGTGTTTTCATGATGGAGTTTGATCATGAGGTACTTGAATGTAGCTGCTTCATTTGTTACTGGAGAAAAGGTACTCCTATGAAAGGATTTTTTTCTTTTAATGTTGCTATTCAATCAGTTGGCCGATGGTTATGGTAAAAGATTCAAGATTCAAGAGTTTTTATTCGCCATGTTTGAGCGTGCCAAACAAGGAATTTGACTTCGGTAAATCACAGCCTCTGTTCAACAATTAGGTGACGAACAACAACACTCAGGACATGTGAAAAATGGCAGATATTCTCAAACATCCCCTGATCTTGAACTACCAAGAGGGCAAGGAAAAACTCAAAACTCCAGCTAGGGGAAATGAAAAACCTTGAGAAGAGACTAAAGATGGGAGGGTCCCTCTTCTAGGATGACTGGGCTGCAATGGATGCAGAGAGGACACATAGTACAAACCGTGTAGACAATTCAAAAAAGGTGTGGAGAGCAGGATGTTATTGCACAGTAATGACTCTGAGACTCTAAGAGTGGTGTGAGTTCATCAGAGCAACAGCCTGGGGGAAAAACCTGTCTCTGTGTCTGCTGGTTTTAGTGTACAGAGCTCTATGACGCCGTCCGGAGGGGAGTAGTTCAAACAGACTGCAACCTGGGTGAGAAGGGTCTGTTGAGATGTTACTTGCACGTTTCCTGGTCCTGGAAAGGTACAAGTCTTGGATAGATGGGAGGTTGATTCCAATCATCTTTTCTGCAGTCCTTATTGTCCGTTGCAGTCTGTGCTTGTCTTGTTTGGAGGCCGATCCAAACCAGACAGTGATGGAGGTGCAGAGGACAGACTGGATGATGGCAGTGTAGAAGGTCTTCAGCAGCTCCCGCGGCAGGTTGAACTTTTTGAGCTGTCTCAGGGAGTACAGCCTCTGCTGGGCCTTCTTCCGGACAGAGTCTATGTGGCAGGTCCATTTCAGGTCCCGAGAGATTGTGGTTCCCAGGAAGTTGAAGGTGTCTGTGGAGAGAATAGTATTACTGCGGATAGTGAGGGGTGAAAGTGGTGAAGGGCCTCGCCTGAAGTCCACTGTCACCACAGTCTTGAGCGGGTTCAGATCCAGGTGGTTTTGGCTGCACCAGTGGACCAGCCGCTCCACCTCCTGTCTGTACGCAGTCTCATCACCGTTCTGGATCAGTCCGATGAGAGTGGTGTCGTCTGCATACTTCAGGAGCTTCACAGGCGAGTCACCTGCGAAGAAATCGTTGGAGTAGAGAGAGAAGAGCAGTGGGGAGAGGATGCATCCCTGAGGGGCTCCAGTATTGGTGGTCCGGGTGTCAGATGTGATGCTCCCAGCCTCACACGCTGTTTCCTGTTGGTCAGGAAGCTGGTGATCTACTGACAGGTGGAGGCAGGCACCGCAAGCTGGATGAGCTTCTGTTGGAGGATGTCAGGAGCGATGGTGTTGAACGCCGAGCTGAAGTCCACAAACAGGATCCTGGCGTACGTTCCTGGGGTGTCCAGGTGTTGCAGGATGTAGTGCAGTCCCATGTTGACCGCATCATCCACCGACCCGTTTGCCCGGTAGGCAAACTGGAGGGGGTCAAGCCCGTGACATCCTTCAGGTGGTTCAGCACTAACCTCTCAAAAGATTTCATGATCACAGATGTCAGTGCGACAGGTCTATAGTCATACAAACCTGTGATGGCGGGCTTCTTGGCCACTGGAACGATGGTGGAGCTCTTGAAGCATGAGGGCACCTCACACAGCTCCAGGGAACGATTGAAGATCCGTGCAAAGGTGGGCGCCAGCTGCTCAGCGCAGACTTTCAAGCAGGAAGGTGACACGCCGTCTGGGCCCGGTGCCTTCTTGATCTTTTGTTCCCGGAACATCTGGCGCACTTCCTCCTCGCGGATCTGTAGTACGGGCGCGGCCTCTGAAAGAGAGAGAGTCGGTGACCACGGTGATGGAGGTATGGACAGAGCAGTTGTGGGGGGAGGTGAGTGTGTAGATTCTGCTGCAGGAGGTCTCGTTGTGTGGGAGGACCGATCAAACCTGCAGTAGAACCTGTTTAGCTGGTTAGCAAGCCTTGGGCTCTCCACAGGACGGGGGGTTTGTTTCTTGAAGCCCGTGATGCTCTGCAGACCTTTCCACACTGTTGAGGGATCAGGATTGGCAGAAAGGTGTCTCTCCAGGCTCTCCCCGTAACACCTCCTGGCTTTCCTGACCTCTCAGTTCAGTGTGTTTCTGGTCTGCTTGAACAGGTCCCTGTCACCGCTCCTGTAGGCCTCCTCCTTGACTTTGCGCAGCCTCCTGAGGTTCGGTGTAAACCAAGGTTTGTCGTTGTTGTACGTGCAGAAGGTCTTAGTCTGCACACACAGATCTTCACAAAAACTGATGTATGATGTGACGGTGTCAGTGAGTTCATGCAGGTCTGAAATTGCAGCTTCAAAAACTTTCCAATCGGTGCAGTCAAAGCAGGCTTGGAGGTCCTGCCTTGACTCCACTCTCCACTTCCTCACAGTCCTCACCACGGGCTTAGAAGTTTTTAGTTTCTGTCTGTAGGCCGGGATCAGATGAACTAGACAGTGGTCCGAGAGTCCTGGTCAGCCAGCATCTGCGTGGCTTCACTCGCACGTGCGTGTGGTGGAATGTAAACAGCCGCCATGACGATCGAGGAGAACTCCCGTGGTGAATAGAACGGCCGGCAGTTTATGAAAAGCGTTTCTAGGAGAGGGCTGCAAAACTCTTTCAACACTGTGACGTCAGTACATCAACGTTCATTAATGTAGAAACAGAGACCACCTCCCTTTTATTTTCCGGAGAGCTCCGCGCTGCGATCTGCACGCGTTAGCCGAAACCCAGCTAACTCCACGGCTTGGTTGGGGGGTTCGTTCGCTAAGCCACGTTTCAACAAAACACAGCGTGGCGGATCTGCTAAAGTCCGTGTTCCTTGAAGTGAGGAGCAGCAGTTCGTCCATCTTGTTCGCCTGGGAGCGGACATTCGCCAGATGAATTGACGATAGGGCAGCCCTCTCTGCCTCAGCTTTACGAGGGCTCCGTCTCGTTTTCCGCGTCGCCGCCGTTGCGCTAGCTTGTATAGCACCGCCGCTCCGGCTAAAACCTCCAACAAACAGTCTGAATCAGAGAGAACAGGAGAGAAAATACCAGAAGAAGACTGACCGATGTTTAACAGTGCTTCCCTAGTAAAAGTGATCCGGGATGGACAGCAGAGGACACAGAAAACACACAAAATAAGACAAAGAAACAGAGAGCAACTCACCGTGGCGGCCATCCGCGGCGCCATCAAACGTTGTTTAATGCTCTTGTTATCTCGGTTCACACTTCAATAATTAATATAGTACAATAAAAATAAACCATAAGACAGGTTTGAAAAGAAGGAAATCACTGCCTACCTTAATGGAAGACCTGACATGCACAAAGCTACTTTTGGAAGTAACATCCTGATAGTGGTTCACGTGGTGCATTTAAAATGCCACTCTATAGATTGCCTTACTTTGCCAATGTCACTCTTGCATTCAGATCAAACAAACAAACAAGCTGCAAATGAAAAATATGTTAACAGAGCTGAAGACTAGCTGCAAGCTACTCCTGACCGTGTAAGGTTACCAACGGTTTTCTTTAAAAAAAAAAAAAATAATTGTAGGCGCAACACTGATAGGGTGCGCGGTGTTAGGTTACGGATTTTAGTTATTGATCTGACTCCAAATTGCGATCAACACTTAACACATAAATTGCTATGTCCTAATCCACACACTGGCGCACCTAACAATTTTGCGAGTTCGTTCTGTCAAAGAGAAGACCAGTAGATCAATCAGACCAAATTTACCAAGTGTTTATTCCTGACAAAGCGCACTAATACAGGCCTGGGTCCCGGGTCCCTCACACTAGAACTCGTGCGTTTTTGTGACCACCAAAAGACGACACATTCTTCCGGGTTGCCCAGTTTTAAAGAAACACAATATGAATATTAAAGCATGCAAAATATTGTGAGATGATTGGTCGATGGCCATCTCCTCCCCGGTCCAGGTGTCGCTGAGGTCAGGCGGTTGGGTTTTCCCCTCGAAGCTTGGTCTCATAGACGTGCTGTTGTTCTCGTTCCTCACCGACCTTGAGGTGGTCTCCTCCGGTACTCCCTATCCGGGCCTATTCCACAACACTTCGAAGAAAACAAGTTCATGCAGTTTGCCTGCACATTCCTCGGCCCCCACCAATCCACACGAGCACTCCAATACTAGATATTAATATGATTATAAGTTTAACACAACCTTAAAAATATGTTTGCAAACTCCCAAAAGCACATTTCCCTTTAGCGGGCTGTAATATACACCAACATAAACTGTATTAAACAATAACATGCACACACTCAAAAACATTTTTCGAAACTAAATATATTTTCTTCCCCTACACCCTTCTGGGCCTACTTTGGATCAGACCGTGATTGACTGGTTTGGTACACCTGAAGTAAATACCAGTTACACCAATGTCTTTGCTCACTATTCTCCAATCCTGAACTTGTTTTGGATCCGACCGTGTTGTACACCTTCATACTACTGTGCTATTATTATTTTGTCCTACATTGTTTCTCCATGCTACCTACACAGGATCTGTGTTCCTAGTTGATCATGCTGATAAACATTCTTAAGCACTTTCCACGAACAACAAATGGAGAATGGGGTAAACAAAACAAAAATACAAACAAAAACATAACTAAATATCAAAAGTACTTATACATGTTCTTGAAAGTACTGTGAATGTACACAGTGAAATGCTGGCTCCTCCACCTCTGTGGAAACATTTAGACTTTTCCTTGTGGTGTGACTTTGAGTCAATTGACTCACTTGAAAAATATTGCATGAGTAAAGCTGTCACATCACATGAACCATAGCAAGGTCATTGTTGCACCTTTCTTTGCAACCAGAACTTTACAGTCTCACCGCAAGACCTCAGGTTTCAATTATATGCAGAATATATTGCATAATGAGGGCTCACTTGAACTTTTTTTGTTGTAATATAGTATGTTGAGATGGGCTGGATTTTGTCCACAATTTAGGGAGCGCGTTATCTGCGCCTCACGGCAAAAGCCTTTGCCAATCATCTGTTATCCAATTTACTCACTGCGTGCTCGTTTGATTTCTTCAGATTTAGGAAAATGCAAAGACACTGAAGCAGAAATTAGACTTACACAATTTGGTTGAGTTCAATCACAATTCTTGTTCAAAAAGCTCTGTTTTCAGGAAAGTACAATACAGCGCTGGGCTCTTCAAGAGCAGAAAGTCTCCATTCAGAAAAGGCCAAGTCCAAGGTTGTTAGATCAGTTTTATATTCAGTAGCACATTGAGGGCCGAGATTGATGGGTGATGAGTCTTCGGGGTGGGGCAAGTTCGAAGGAGAGTCTGCTTCCATGGGAGTGGTGCTGGTTATGGGCGATTCGGTGTGTAGGTGGGGGGCTGTTGGTGTGTGTGTGTGGAGGGGGGCTGTTGTCTTCCATCCCGTCTTTCGGCCTTGGCGATCATCTTTGGCCGAGTCTTTGGGTGGCTCCTTCTGGCACCTGCTGGTTTTATCTCCACATGACCTTCCTGTGAACATTCTTCTCCAATCTTGGACATTGTCAAACGCAACTTTTTCAATAAGGTGCCCCTGGCTTCCCGGTAACGGGTTTGTCTTAGCCGGGTTCGGAGATTCGTCCGTAATCTAACCACCCGAGTTAAATTAACTCCACCGGAATCAATCTAATTTCTTTACGACGCCAATCCCTCTCAAGTCAGCCGAAGCTCGAGCCGAGTAACTCAATTCGAGGCAAGACTTCGAAGTGACCGCATCGTATTGATGGCTCCCCGCTACAGTTTGAAGTTTTTATTATGTTACGGATATTTTTAGATGTCTTTGTTAAGACCTCAGGGATTCGTTTGTATAGCGCACCCTAGCACTAGTTTTGCCGAAGTAAATGTTGATATGGGTCCGTTCCACTTGGTCGCTCAAGTAGCGAGCCGACCAACTTGTTTATTCGAAAGAGAATCGAATTAATAAAAGTGTGACAATAATAGCATTTGAGAAGAAAGTTAGTGCACTTTACATTATTAATTCTAACTTCTTATACGTAGATTCAGCACTTACTTGTCGGAGTGCTTCAACCCACTCGATTGCTTTAAAAAGAATAATAACTCTCTTAAAACGAATCAAAATGTCCTACTCTAATTAGATTTGCCCAGTAATTAATTTGGAAGGCAAGTCTATTTTTCGATCGTGTCCTGTTTAACTTTTGACGCGGCCCGACAAAATTAGGAACGGGCCTGCGCCCGACGGACAATCAAAGTACTTTTATCCTTCACCAACTCAAATAATCGGATTTAACCACCGTCGTTATTTTATTTAGAGGAAGTAAATTTTCAAACGAATTAACATTTAACGAAATTCACTCTTCCCTTAAATAATTACGAAGGCTATTCAATTCCCTAAAATTGTCCGATGTTACTTTTATTTATTACGGTCCTATGTTATACCATAATAACCACCCGCACATTAATCAAATTGTCAAATCAACCCCAAACAATCGATTGCACATTCCGTACAGATTAGCGCACAACGAAGTAGATGAATATACAAAACACATTTATTGAAGAAACATGAAATAGAAGTACAAATCTCAATTACTCCAGAAACCGAACAATTTCACTCACTGATACCCGTGCTCATAAAATCATTCAATCCCAGAACAATTCGATTGCAAAACAGTTCATGAAAGAGGGAAAAGGTAGATACCAGTTGGGTGCTATTTTTGGTGGAAGCAAAGTCGAGTGATCAATTCGATCTTACTTCTAAAATCCAAATTAGAGAAACAGGTTGGCCTCGAGGGGACCGATGACCCGATGGCTATTTCCCCCTTCGCGTAAATACAGAAAAGTCATTCCCCTCACCTAGTTCCTCATGCAAAGTTGTCCAGTCCAATTCTTTTGAGTAAATCCAAGTTAATCCAAGCAAACGATCCTGCGTCTCACACAAAGATCCTGGGACTTTGGAAAAAATCTTGAAACTCCTTCGGGCTTCTTCACGTATGAGCGCTCTTTGGGGGAAAAAGCCCCGTAGCTGCCCCTGCAGGTCTTTTTATAGACTTCTGTGTCCCCCCCCACCCCCCCCTTTCTTTCTTCTGGTACCTATACCCTCCCTATAGGGTAAGATTGCCCAGTTTCCCACGCCCCTATAGGATAAGATTGCCCAGTTTCCCACGCTCCTATAGGGTAAGATTGCCCAGTTTCCCACGCGCGTACACCTGTTGCCTTTCAGCAGCTGTTTCCGCCCTGACCACGCATTACTTTCCACCAAATGTACAGCTAGCCCCTGGTAAAACCTTCCACTTCCTCTTTTCTTCACTTCCTGTTTCATGAGGATAACTCTTTAAAGTTACGGTTCAATTAACTCTGAAATAAAAATCCAAACTTTTGATCTATTTCTTTAAACAATTTATATCACGCCACTATTCTCACAGTGGCGGGCCCCTTGATCGAATTGACTAACAATATTGCGTAAGCGGTTACAGAATACATTTTAGCCAAGCAAAGAAATCAAAAAGTAAAAATCACATTTGTCTGGTTCTCCAAACAATTTATGTCACGCCGCTATTCTCACAGTGGCGGGCCCCTTGATCGAATTGACTATCAATATTGCTTTAAGCTGTTACAGAATACATTTTTAGCCAAGAAACAAAAACTCCTGCCTAGCTACAAAAACAGATATGTTCAAACCTCATTGAATAAAGTACATAAGCAGACAAGTATATTCACATATTAAATAAATAAAAGAAACATTTTAAGCATATAATTATACCTACACACCAAATCAATAAAGAAGACATAACTAGACATTTTTGATAAGTGGTGATGAGAAAGGTTTTTATAACTTTATGATCTGATATATATTTCTGAGCATTTTGAAATAACAAATGACTTTTGATATAGTGCCTAAATAGCTTAATGAGCCTTAAGGAACTGTGTAATGCATGCCTGATGTTTTTTCTCAAAATCATGGACACGGCCAGAGTCGTCTTGACCGTTCAGTACTTGATTGTATCTTATGTTTTGACTAATGCTAGATCCCAGTTTTTGATTACTACTGAACGCTCTGCACAGAGGGAAATATTTTGCCTAACAAAGAAAAGATACGGTTGGAAGCATGATTAAACTAAGAATAAGCAAAGACATGAAGTATCAAAAGAACAGCAATAGATTAATGATGTCACAGCCAAAAGCTAACATAATTTCGTACAAAATGACAAAATTGAAAGAATGAGGTACGACAGTGTATGTCCAAGATTGGAGAAGAATGTTCACAGGAAGGTCACGTGGAGATAAAACCAGCAGGTGCCAGAGGGAGCCAGCCAAGGACTCGGCCAAAGATGATCGCCAAGGCCGAAAGACGGGATGGAAGACAACAGCCCCCACACACACCGAATCGCCAATAACCAGCACCCACTCCCATGGCGAACTTGCCCCACCCCAAAGACTCATCACCCATCAATCTCGGCCCACAATGCGCAACTTAATATAAGCTGATCAAAGAACCTTGAACGTTGCCTTTTCTGAATGGAGACTTTCCGCTCTTGAAGGGCCCAGCGCTGTATTGTACTTTCCTGAAAACAGAGCTGTCTGAACAAGAATTGTGATTGAACTCAACCAACCTGCGTAAGTCTAATTTGTGCTTCAGTGTCTTAGCATTTTCCTAAATCTGAAGAAATCAAACGAGCACGCAGTGAGTAAATTGGATAACAGGTGATTGGCAATGGCTTTTGCCGGGAGGCACAGATAACGCGCTCCCTAAATTGTGGACAAAATCCAGCAGTACGCTACTTTATATGATGCTAACAGAGCTCGCCGATTGAAGTAGTGTTCACAAAGCGGGATGATTGAATGAAAAAACTCAAGAATTTTATCAGCGTGATTGGGGTGCAATGTCTTTGAGTGCCGCCTTAATATTTTTGGCTTCATACTGTCAGCTGCCAACATTTTAAGGCACAGTAAACACACTGGTCTTTCCTCGTCTCCCACCGTAGTCACACTGAATCCGAGTGCTACGTACGCTTCGTCATATTTCCTTGTCTTAGCTTTCGGGTGACTCTCATTTTTCTCAGCTACGTCTCTCTCCGCCGTTCTTTTCAACCCTGTTAAATATTTTGCCATGGTGTCCCACTGCACTTTTTATCGCCTGCTCTGTACTGTGTGTGCGTATGTTCCGTGTGCTCTACACTATAGAGCGAATACTCCCTGCGTACACTCTCACAATGATAGCGCCACTTCCACCTACTGCCGTGGATGTCTAATTACCCTTTAATCTAGTACGGCCAAAAAATAGCATGTTCCCCGGAGTCACACGCATCGCGCCTGGCATCGCACCCCACTATGTGAGAAGGACTGCTTTAGGCACTTAAACATTTCAGGCGATGTGCTCAACAAATGCAGTTCCTTTTAAACTTGAATCCTTTTTGCTAGATTTGTGCATTTTTTTTTTTTTTAAGTTGATGTAATGCCTTTAATCTACCGCTCGCTATCATGTGTCTCCCATCCTTTTGCGGCCGGGTTCAAACAAAGTGCGGCTTCTTTCCATTCTGGTTCTAATCTCTTTTGCAGCACACTGACATCTAGTGTAAATGGGAGATTACTGCAACTTGCAAATTACTGTTTTCTGCGAGTGGAAGTAAATTTGGAATTTGTGTTTTCAGGCTTGCCGGCATGGACATGTGCAACATCTGGAGCATCTTCTGTTCTATGGAGCAGACATGAGTGCTCAGAATGCCTCAGGAAACACTGCCCTACACATCTGTGCTCTATATAACCAGGTGAGTAGTGGGCACAAAATATATATAATGATGTGAATTTTGTGTGTAAATATCAAAACATAGCAAGGTGAAGGCACAATATAGGAAAAATATTACTGATTTAAAGTTACAATTGGAACAACTGAGGGCCTCCCTTATTTATATATTTATTACATTCTGATTTAAAACCGCCTTGTAATACAAGAACAGCATTTTGGATCACCTTGTGATCTACAATATATTAATACTTCATTGACACTTCTCATGCTGTGCTCATTTGAGTGTTTGAGTGCTAACGTTGCTATTTTGAGCGGTGACAGAGATTTTACAAACTGATTCAATTCTGTTACCAACCAGTGCTTAAGACACGATGCTCTGTGTGTGTGTGTGTGTGTGTGTGTGTGTGTGTCTGTGTGTGTGTGTGTGTGTGTGTGTGTGTGTGTGTGTGTGTGTGTGTGTGTGTGTGTGTGCGTGCGTGCGTGCGTGAGCACGCGTGTGCCTGCGTGTGTGCGCGGGTTCGCATGTGTTTAACGTTTACATTCACCTTTGCTTTTGAGCATTTTTTCTGGTTCCATTTCTTCCAGTGGAAAGTTAGTTTAATTTTATAATATAAACAGACAGTTGGTACTAAACTAGTTTTTGAATGAAAGAATTTTTCAGATCAGATGCAATCCTTGAATAATGTTTGCGTAAAAGCTGAGATTTTATTTCTACAATGTCTGTGAATATCAAAAAACAAACTTCTCTTGGTCAGCAGTAAATCATGTGACTGCAAAGTAACGGTAACTCAGACTTTTTATATTATACTTTTATATTCACACTATATGGACAAAAAGGAATGAAACAGCTGTTGTCAGAATCCACTAACATCGTATCTCACTGTATCAGTTGATCATTATTTTTTTTTGTGACGTTGAATGTGCTGCTGTTTCACATGCTGACTCTGCCTCATTCAATCCTGTTCTGTGTCTATGAACACAGTTGGGTCTTTGTTCTTATCATGGCAATCATTACATACTGCTTTTATTGTCACATTCACAAATGCCAACTCGTAAACCCTCAATTTAAAAGTCTAAATTGACAGAAAGTCTCTGACAAATGATGTCTATCTGTCAGTTTCAACAGAGGATTTTAAATTTTGTTAGCATCGCAAATGTTTTGTACATCTATACCTTGCAGTATATATACTACCTTACAGTTCTGAGGTTCAGGGTTCGAGTCTAGACTCTGGCCTTTCTGCATGTTTTCTTTGTGCTTGCATGTTTTTTCTCCAGGTACTTGGGCATTCTCCCACATTCCTAAAGCATTCTTTTGGGCTTGATGAAAACTAAAATGCCTCTACAATGATTGTACAAATAAATGTATGTGCCCTCAAATCGGCTGGCTACCATTTCAGGGTGTAACCTACCTATTGCCCAAAGTCAGGTTCTAATTCACCCCAAACACCAATGCAAAGGCTATCAAAAATGGAAAATAAGATTCTGAATAAGATCGTCTTTTAATCATTTTACAGAGACAAGAATTGTATCTGTTACTCAGTAGTGGCTCTGGTAACTGTTGTTCTTTAAAGCTGACACTTTAATCTTATTCATCTTACTCACCCACTCAGTTAGCTTTTAAAATGAATCACTTTAGTGAATTTGCCTTTTTGATCCTTCAATGTATTCCTTTTCTAAAAGCTTGGAAACAACAAAGTGAGTCCAACAACTCCAAGTATGTGTTTGTGGCGACAGAATGCAGTTGAACAGTGCATGTCTATGAGGTTAAAAACAATCTTTTTTTTTCTTTTCTTCTCATAATTTCATTGATTTCCTTTAAAGCATTTTAAAAATATTGTTTAATCTTTTCATCTTACACTCTTGTCTTTCGTTAATTTGAGTAACCAGTATTTTATTTTACTGGTTCTTTTATCACAGACAAAGAACTGCGATAAAAGAACCAGTAAAATAATCTACAAGTGAAGACAAAATGAACGTAGTACAACTAAACAGTATTTTATTTTTGTGCTTTGATTTAAAACACTTTTTGGATGTCCTTTTAATCATGCTCTATATAAATTAAGTTGCCCGGCTTTGTCTTTCATATTGTTCGCCCACATTAAATCACTGAACATCTGTTATATCATGCCCAAAATACCAAAAACACTGACATTGTGAAAAATGGTTTCAAACTTCCTCGGTTCAGTACTACATACCGTAGTCTTTTAATGCAGTCCTACGGGGTCACAAGCGAGTGCAAATTGTAGGCCGATCCCAACATGTTTTACTATGGTGTACATGGGAAAAGAAATGCAGTCGGGGTTATTTTAAAGGAAGAGTTAAGAATGTCCTGGAAGTGAAATGGGTGTCAGATCGAGTGATGAGGTTGAAATTTGAAATTGAGTGTGTTATGTTTAATGTAAATAGTCTTTATGCCCCACAGCTCTGATGTGGATAAGAAGAGAAATACAATTCTGGAAGGAGATATACCAGTGGTCTAAAACATGCGGCCCACGGGCCAATTGTAGCAGATGGGACGATTGTTTGCGGCCCTCGCCTTGATATGACTGTTTAATGTTAGTGTGGCCCTCAATTTTGATATGAATTGTTTTGTGCCGTGCTGATTCGAATGTGTCTTTTTGGGAGCACATAGTATTTGTGCAAAAAGCTCTTTTCTACCTTGAACTTCAACAAGTCCAAGTACAGGTCTAAACTTGCTAATGAGCATGTTCAAGCCCTACTGAAGGTCTCAACTGCTTCCTCCCTCGCGCCAAATGTGGCTCAGCTATGCGAGAGGAAACGCTGCCAGGTCTCATCAGCAAGAAGTAGGCAGAATCCATGTTCAGAACAATGTCCAAGTTTTTGCTTAATTTTGAGAACGGGGGTGTAAAGGTTTTTATCTGAGCCTAAAAAAAAACCAATGCGGCCCAGCTTCACCCAAGACTCTACCTCCAGTGGCCCCCAGCTAAATTGAGTTTGAGACCCCTGAGATCGTCAAAGTAGTTCTGCAGCATCTCAGACGGGAGAGACTCTGGATTGGTTCAGATTGTAATTAACATGTTGGTTAAGGAAACGGGACTGATGAAGTGATGGGTAAATTTGGGATCCAGGAAAGGAACATGAAGTGGCTTTAGATGCCAAAAGGACAGAAATGGCTGCAGTAAACACTTTCTTCCAAAAGAGGCCAGAATATACTGTGATCAACAAGAGCGGCAGTAGAAGCACACAGCTGGATTACATCCTTTGCAGATGATGTCATCTGAAGGAGGTTTCCGACCATAAAGTAGTGGTTTTGGAAAGCGTAGCTATACAGCAAACGATGGTGGTGTACGAGGCAATTCTGTTTAGGATGAGGAAGATTATGAAGAAAAGGCATTGCAGAGAACCCTCTGGTGAAGTTGGGAAATGAAGAGTGTCACATGGCCTTTCATGAAGAGGTGAGACAGGCTCTCGGTAACAGCGTAACTCCCGCTGCACTTTATGTAACCATAATTCCGCCTGCCATTATGTGCCCTCTATTTAAAGGTCAGCTGCTAATCAACCATTTGACACAATTCCCTTTGAGCTTCTTCACCACCGGATTCAATTGTAACTTTAATGAGTTCAAGTTGTACTGTATAATTTTTATGATATGGGTTTTTCGTATTTTGGTTTATTGACCTCAAATCAATTCGTTACAGTTTAGCTCAGGATCAATAGATGCTACATTTCAACCCAAAGAATAACGGTCATTGATCACTGTCTGCCCGTGTGTATGTCGTTATGCAATGAATGGTTAAAGTAGCAACCGCTGGTGCTGTGCAAGATAAGAAGATTTGCATGGAGTTTTGTTAAATCCACAGATCAGAATTAGCTCAGCGACACTTGATGTGAAGTGAAGTTGTCGACATGGTGGCGGTGTGGTGGGCTGAGGAAATTGGGTTTGGTGATGTGTCCCTGTCACAGAACAAGTACAAATACTGTATCAAATGTTACCTCCACATATTCACTAAAACGGCTGGTTAAAATGCACACTCATTATCAAG
The DNA here is from genome assembly GCF_059516105.1 of Syngnathus floridae. NCBI lineage: Eukaryota > Metazoa > Chordata > Actinopteri > Syngnathiformes > Syngnathidae > Syngnathus > Syngnathus floridae. The sequence goes on along the minus strand of NC_142415.1, from coordinate 637,064 downwards.
CGACACACATGAGAAGACCCAAAGACCAACTGGTCAAGATCCAGCACGCTGGTTATCATGGATCATTTAACAGAAGCTGGCATCACCATTGAACTCACAGTATAAGGGGCGGGATGGAGGCAGGCTTCCATGAAACAGTATCTCTATACAATATATGTAATTGTTGATCCTTGGGGTGTTTTGGAAATAGCATGTCAAGCATGACACTTCAGAGCAATTTTAAATTGTGGAAGAAAATGTGACTCTTTTAATCACTAGAGTATCTGGAAAAGGTCGGAGTAATCACAAGTCTCAAATTGTAACCTTCAAGTCTCAAGCAAGTCCCAAGTCACTGTGGGAAAAAAAAATCCATCCATCCATCCATTTTCTATACCACTCGTCCCCACAGGGGTCGAGGGTGTGCTGGCGCCTATGCCAGCAGTTATCAGGCAGTAGGCGGGGGACACACTGAAATGGTTGCCAGCCAATCGCAGGGCACACAGAACACGAACAACCATTCGCACTCGCACTCACACCACTGGACAATTTGGAGTGCTCAATCGGCCCACCATGCATGTTTTTGGGATGTGGGAAGAAACCGGAGTGCCTGGAGAAAACCCACGCGGGCACAGGGAGAAAATGCAAACTCCACACAGGGAGGGCCGGAGGTGGGGAAAACAAATCAAGCAAATCAATTTTGCATTTAACTTTGATGGCGCAGCCTGTAAAACACAAGTTCAAATTTAATGTTAAATTCAGGGAATGGCTAAAGATTGTCGAGTCCAATGCCTCATATGTTTGTGATATGATGGATCTAGTGAACAATAGTGTTGTTTTTTTCTTGTGTTCTTGACGTCTGTTGGCAAGAAATGCACCCTAGATGTCCCACAAATTCATTTGAATATTCCAATGTAAAAATAAAAATTACACCAGTACTAGTGCAACTCTTAGATGTACGTAGAATCTCCGATACTACTTAATGCTAACCACACAGGTATCTATCAATATCTGCATAGGAGTCAGTGTCACTATGAGCCATTTTCTAACCCTCGATAGCTTGTTATGGAGCTAAAAAAAGTCTTTGTATGTGTGTGTGCGCTGTCCATGCGTGGTTGAGCACTTTGTGGGCGATTTGTGCAGCAGATTCAAGCCCCTCAGCAGTCTCCATTTCTCTGTTCTTCTCCCTCGCTCTTCTCTCGATTTCTCGCGCCCTCCCTCTCTCTGGAGTGGGAGAATACATCCACGCTTAACAGCCAGTGAGGTTGCATTCCTGACATAGGTGGTAGATGTTCTGTTGTCGCTCCTCTCCCTCTGCCAGGGATGGGATGATATTAAACAGTTCATGCTCTACTGACTTCTTTTGCTTTGGACAATTCTTCTTATGTCACTGGAAGACAAGCGACCTCTCTCCTGACCAAAGTAGGAGAGTTGACGAGCATCCTTGTTGTCTTAGATCACTTTCTTCTGTCTTTAAATCTGTATTCTTTCATTCCCAGGATAATTGTGCCAAGGTGCTGCTTGTTCGTGGAGCTGATAAAGAAGTTAGGAACTACAACAGCCAGAGTCCCTTTCAGGTAAAACTAAAAGAAAGTGGAAAAAGTCTTTGCCCATTGCATGTTAATCACGAAAGCAAATTGATTTCAGCTTTTAGCACATGGGGAAAGCATTTAGGGTACATTTCATATTGTTTCCATGGTAACAGTACTATATGGTCAGGGTCAGCTGCAACAAGGGATTGTAAATGTCTTTCTGGGTAAAACTGGACTAATCGAGATTTCTTTGGTTCAATGAAATTTGGTGGGAAATCAAGAGTCGTTGACTGTGGTCATTGATATTTGTGGACGTTTGTGCTTTTTTGTACATTTTTGTATTAATATAATGGACTGAAAATACAGTAGAGGCTCGGTTTCCGAACGTCGCGGTTCTCGAAAAAATCGGTATTCGAACAAAAAATTCGAGATTTTTTTGCTTCGGGTGTCGGACGAAATTCAGTTGTCGAACCTCGCGAGATGAGCCGAGAGGACCGGATGCCAACTGACTCCGTTCGTTATTACATTTTCGTGACTCTGGGGATTGCATCAACTCTAATCATGCCTCCAAAGGAAGCAAGGGGAAGCAGTAAAGCTATCCTAAAACACAAAGACGCTCCTAAAGCAATGCGGCAGTGGCGCGCTGCGGTTGCGCGATCGGACCAAATTAAGCTCCCTGCGCACTGCGGTCTACTTAAATTTTGGAAAGTCCTTTAGGACTTTAAAAATATTTTCTCAATTTTAGCGACCGCTCTGTCACAATAATGCGACCAGCGCGGTGCAGTTGCGCGGTCGGTGACGCGCTACGGTTGCGCGTTCGGCGGTGCGCTGCAGTTGAACGATCGGTCAAAAATGCACAAATGAAAAAAATGCTTAAAAATGGCGGGTTTATTTTGGTTTTTGGGGACGGATTAATTATTTTTCCATTATTTGTAATGGGAAAACATGATTCGGAATTCAAACGATTCACTTCTCGAACAGCCTTCTGGAACGGATTGTGGTCGAAAACCGAGGCACCACTGTATTTTATTTGTATGCCCTGATTAATGGACAGCAGGTTGCAGCATTGTGCATTAGAGTCAGGTTAGAACCAAATATCTAGCCTTTTACTATGAAATGGGCATGTTCTACTCTGGCTTTCTCCAAAACATTTATTCCACAAAATATAGATTCAAGACTCTAAATTGGCCTTGATTGTGAATGGTACTTGGTTCTGATTGGTTGGCGACCAGTCCAGGGTTAGGGTTACCCAACCTCTCATCCAAAGCTGTCTTGCCTCAAGACGACCTTAATGAGATCAAGTGCTATAGAGAATGGATGATTAGATGTATCCAGTGCTTTAAGTGTGCCAGTACGCAGCGATACAGTTTACTGCCACTTCTCTAGCGTACTGGGACTTTTTGCCACATACCAGGACTTCACTTGAGCCACATTATCCTCTCTTGTTCAAACTCTCGTTTGCGCTTTGTGAGACTCATACGAATCCTTTAGTGGTACCTCAAATTGGCAAGAGGGTCTTTTTTCTGCCTCCGGTAACAGTTTATTTGGCGTTTGCGCTGTCATTTAGACATGTCAAGGAAGCTGCAAACATGCTCAAAACGGGACACGCCACCCACTCAGAGGCTATCTGCAAAAGAAAAGCATACTAATGCAATGATGCCAATGCAACTGCCTACGTAAGCTTTTATTTTGAAGTGGGCCCGTGTTGTGGTGTGATGGGTAGGTGGACTTGCCTCTTGAAATTTTGGCTTACCTCATCAGAGTTTTTGGTGCCATTGCATAGTTGTTACCAACATCAACTTAACCCCATTCTGAAAACATATTCAATCGCTCATTTAGGATACTAAGAAACACCAAGTTAATGTTCATTTGATGATATGGCACAAGTCTCTGGCATTACTGGGGAAGCGACGTCTCGCGATGTGCATGAGTACGATGGCCATCAGGTGTGAATGTGCTGCTGACGGCCAAATGATGCAAAAAAAAAAGAAAAGATGCAAACGAAAAGAAGACAAACATATATGCAAACAAAACACACACACACACACACACACACACACACATACACACACATGCACAAAACAAAGCTGCTAATAAGAAATGCTACAAGTGGCAAAACACTACAAACACAAAATGATGCATTGGTATGTGAGGAGAAATTTGAGAAATATTACAAAATAAATTCTAAATAAGATCCTCTCTAATACCTTTAATTTGGTACTTAGTGTAGGTCAGTTCAAAATAGTTTTATGTAAATCTTTATTTTAAAACATCGTTTTTTTATTAATTTAACAAAAAATGCATCAATTTTAGTTAGTTTCTATTGTTTATTTACAACATTTTTGTTTTTGTGGTATCTCCTTAAAAAATATTTTTTATATAAAGTGATTTCATAAATTTTTGTTAACTAAAATAACCTTGGTGCAACAAAATTTGCATTTACCTGGTCTAAGGTGTACAGTTCTTTCTGCCCCTAAATCTTCAGGTATGCCGGGGTTGTGTAAACGATAATGCCTTCGATCTGCCGGAATGCCCGGATTCCCAAACATGGTTAATGAGACTGGCCTTGCACCAGTCTATGAAAATAGGGACCCTACAGCTAATACACTGTATAGTCGCCGTTCATCTGGTTCCATGCCCCTTTATTGGAGTGTGAGGGGAATAGGTGCGGATGAAAGACCTTGTTACTGGTGTTTCTGATGTATTACCCAGCTACCCGTTTATATACACGGCATTGTGTTGCTACAGAGATAGTAGAATGTATACTGTATATCAGAAGGTTCTGAACTCATGTTTTCATGCCAGTGTTGTACTGAGCAGAATAATCATGCCTGTCGTCGTTCTGTTTTAGCAGCAATGCGCGTGGATGTAGGCCTTATCTTATATTCTGTTGGTCTTCACGCTGCTAAATAGTTGCAACTGACATCACCACTGCTGGTTGCAGTCTTTTCGTACTGACATAGCACTCTGTTTTTGGTTCTTCTTCAAATCGTGCAACATTGCATCTTATGCATTATACAGTACATGTGTACATTTGTAGTGGATGAATTGTTGATGACTCACTCTCATCTCAATCTCAGGGAACAACCCCATATGTAGTAAGAGCTTCGGTGCCATCGTTGACTCCAAACTTATATGCCTGAGGTACAAAGAATCCATATACCGTACTTGTATCTGGAGTACAAGCCGCATCAGCCATAAAATGCACAATGAGGAGGAGAAAAGTATATATAAGTCGCACCGGAGATTAAATCGCATTTTGGGGGAATTTTATTTGACAAAATCCAACACCAAGAACAGACATGAACCAGCAACAACAGACTAAACGATACGGTATGCTAACGTGACATACACACAAATGAGGAGCTGAGAACGGGCCTGACGTAACATTAACAGTTATTCAAATAACTATAACATAAATAACACGTTTATCAAACCATCCGTGTCACTCCAAATCATTAAATCCATCGGAATCTTCGTCTTGTCACTTGAAAAAAAACCCACACACAGCTGTTGACTCCGGAACGAGGTGCGCCGCTGACGTCAGACTGGATATATCAAATAAATGTAATATAAACAACAATTTTATCGAACCATCCGTGTCACTCCAAATCACTGAATCCATTGGAATATTCATCCTCTGTGTCAAAAAAAACAAAAAACAGCTGTTGACTCCGGACCTACGTGCGCCGCTGACGTCAGCCTCGTTGTCAGTTGCGGCTCCAATTATTCCACAGATCTACGTATATAACTATATTGTAGCGTTACCAAAGTACCAGGCAAGACGTGGGTTTGGTAACCGGCTCTTTATTTCACAAAACAAGAGCTCAACGTGTGTTTGCTCCAAGCAAGCGCCCTGGATCGTTCTTCCCCCACTTCACGGCCTCGCTAGACAATCGGAAACTACTGAAGTCTAACAACATACACATTGCTACTCTACATAAACTATATGGCAAACAACTATAACATAAATAACAAGTTTATCGAACCATCTGTGTCACTCCAAATCATTAAATCTCCTGGCTCCGGAAGTCAGTGAATGGAACTCATTGTCAGTGAGGCTCCAATTATTTCACAGCCATAGTGCCCCCCCATGCGGCTTAAAGTGAAAATAACATGTGAAGTGATCAACTATACTAGTAAGTAAGTAATGTGTTAATTAATGATCAAGTAAAAAATTGTGAATAATTTCACATATAAGTCGCTCCTGAGTATAAGTCGCCCCCCCCCCAAACTATTAAGGAAAAAAAAAAAAAAATATATATATATATATATATATATATATATATATATATATATATATATGTACGGGATCGCCCTCAAAACTTTATTTTACCAATAAACTCAACCCAATTCTTAATGTGGTGTTGAGAGTGCTGGGGGGAGTAGCATCAAGAGGGATGCCCCCCTCCTGGACAAACTGGTGAGGAAGATGAGTTCTGTTGTGGGCGCAGAGCTGCCTGATCTGACGTCTGTGGCAGAATAGCGGGTGTTGGCCAGGCTGCTGTCCTTCATGGAAAACCCCTTCCACCCCCTGTACACAGGCTGTTGACACCATCTTGCTCCATAGAAAGGCTGAAGGGTTCATTTCCCCCACATGCCGTGAGACTTTTTAACTCGTCGCACGGGTAAGGGGTGCATTCACGGTCATGATGTTGGGTTGGCAAATACATATTGTTTGTTGTTGTTTATTTACATATTGACACTTTCATCTGCTGCTTATTCTTTATTTATTTAATCACGGGTTTATTTTGCATCTTCTGCGATCTATTCCCCTCTCTTTTGTTTGTCGTTTTTGTATACGTATATACTATATTAGTCATGCTTACAACCAAATAGATAACATCAAATAAACATGACTTGTTTTCATTTAGGTTTCTTAGAAATGTACAGTTAATCATTATTTTAGAAGTATCAAATAACCACTGTGGAATAATCATACTTTAATCAGTGTATAGTTAGCCAAATATTTTCAATCCCCCGAGTTAATTGTGATGTGCTTTTAAGTTTGCATCCAATAGATCAAATTCAGACTAAAGCTTTGCAATCCATGAAAAACTTATTGAATGTCTTCACTTCAATCTCTCCATATTGGTGTTATTTCAATATATTGTGCCCTTATTTTTAGTCCTGCCTTCAGTTCCTTACAACATTTTGTGTCCAACAATTATGATTTACAACCATAGACAATTGAATTTAGACCACTATCACCTCCTGCGGTTCTTCACTTTGAATTGAACATCCACTTTTTCTTGGATTTTTTACATTATGTATTCTATGTGCCCTCTCTGCATCCATTGCAGCCTGGTGATCTTGAAAGGGGGATCCTCCCATCTGTGGTCCCTTCTCAAGTTTTCTCATTTTTCCCCTCGTAGTTTCTCCTTGCCCTTTTGGGAGCTTAAGATCAGGGGATGCTTTGAGAATACAGTCAAGCCTAAGTTTTGGACCACAATCCGTACCAGACGGCGGTTTGAGAAGTGATCGGTCAATTCCGAATCTATTTTTCCCATTACAAATAATGGAAAAATAATTAATCCGTCCCAAGCAACAAAATAACCTTTTTAACCATTTTTTCATTTGCGCATTTTTGTCCGATCGCGCAACTGCAGCGCACGGCCGAACGCGCAACCGTAGCACGCCGCCGACCGCGCAATTGCACTGCGCTAGTCGCATCATTGTGACAGAGCCGTCGCTGAAATTTAGAAAATATTTTTAAAGTCCTGATGTACTTTCCAAAATGTAAGTGGACCTCAGCGCGCAGGGAGCTAACTGTCGCATTGCTTTAAGAGCATCTTTGTGTTTTAGGATGGCTTTACTGCTCCCACTTGCTTTCTTTGGAGGCATGATTAGGGGTTAATACAATCCTCAAAGTAACGAAAATACAATACCGAACGGAGTCAGTCGGCATCCGGGCCGCGCGGTCGGGTTTTCTCGGGTCCTTACGGCTCATCTCGCGAGGTTCGACCTCCGAATTTTGTTCGACAACCAAAGCAAAACGATCTCGAATTTTTCGTTCGAATTTCGAATTGTTCGAGAACCGGGACGTTTGAAAACCAAGGTTTGACTGTAATTGTAAAAATAAATTTGTACATGTCAAGCCCTTTGAGACTGCTTGTGATTTAGGGCTATACAATTAAACTTGACTTGACTTGACCACTATAAAAACTATGCCCAGATTAGTATAATGTATTTTCAAATGAAATGACCACATGATATCTATGAAAAATGTCATTATTCAACTTTTGAGTCCATTATTCAGGGGGGGTTAAAGCTATTAGTCTTCTTTTTAAATAATGTTGTAACTTATTTTGTAAAATGTAAAGATGGGCTAAGAAATATCTTAAAATAATGGCATAACCTTTCCATTGGCTCCATTTAGAAGAGGCCAAAAGGGTCAAGTGTGGTGGGACTTCAGTGCTAACAGTGCCCTTCTACTGACCCTGACCTCAACACAATGACAAGCAGCCACTAGACATGCTGTGGACTCACTTGATTTCAAGCGGAAAATATTACTCTCTTGCACTTACTATCTTTATCTTGTTGCACTCTCCACCCACACATGAAGCCAAAATCTGATCGCAACAAATGTGTGCCTGTGTTCTGAGTGGCTGGCAATCGAGGAGCTTTTGAAGATTACTGTGGTCATTGGAGAATGCATAAGAAAGCTGTACAATTGTGCAAGATTTTTGATTTTGGACTTTATAAGATTTCTGTTGTTTTTTACTTTTTTGAATTGAGGATGGATCATTCACCATATGCCAATAGCCAATTAGTAGTCATTTCTCAACTTTACAAAATCTTTTTTCAAGAGCTACACGGTGTTATCCCAATGCAAAACCTGGGAGGGTCGTAAAGTAATACTCCACTTGCACTACTCCTCCTGTACTTTTGCGCTATTATACTGACTGTCTGCTGTATGCACAATTGCACCATTTCCACCAAGTTGCTCTTCTTATTTATTCATTGCTCTTATTTATTCATTGTATGTGCCTTCTCATTTTTACTTTTTGTATTGTTTACTTGAATGTGTAATATGTCTTGTCACCGTGGGATAGTAGGAAGCGTAATGTCTTTTGTATGTCTTGACATGTGAAGAAATTAACAATTAAGCAGACTTTGAACATGTTTCAGGGTAGTACGACCCAGCGGTCTAAGGCGCTGCATGGAAGCTCCTTGGGTTCAGATCTCACCACTTTTAAACTGGGTTTAGTAATACCGTCTGCTTTCTGAATGTGGGCCACGGCTCTCACGAAGTTGTTAAGTGAAATAGAGTGATAAGCTCCTTCTGCCACTTCTGCCCTTCTGGCCCGAATATAAGACGACCCTGATTATAAGACGACCCCCTCTTTTTCAAGACTCAAGTTTGAAAAAAGACTTTTTTAACACCAAATTAAATTTTTATACAGAAAATAATTACAGTACATCTGAAACAAATGATTATAACAATATATTTGAGAGAAAAAGCATGTTATTTTGCCTCATTCAAATCATGCAAAATCTGTCTATCACATCTTAATATCTGAACATTGAAATATGTAAACTAAAGTGGAATCACGTTTGTAAATGGATGGCTTCTGGTTTTTCCATTTTCTGTTATCTCCTCTTATTTTCTTCTCTTTTCTTTCTTACCGCCATTTTTTATTTTTCTTCTTCGTGCTACGGCTATTTTTCTTTTTCTTCTTCGTGACGGGTTCGCTTTGGCCTGGGGAGTTAAGTTCAGCATTCGCTTTAAAGATATCTGGCGCCATCTAGCGTTGTGAATGGGTATAATGTCTAGACCCCGAATGTAAGACACTCCCACTTTTTCAGTCTTATTTCAATGCAAAAATCATTGTCTTACATTCGGGCCAATACGGTATTTTAACAATTTAGCCTACTGTTAATCATCTGTAATAGGAGCTATAGGAGCTCCTATCTATCTATCTATCTATCTATCTATCTATCTATCTATCTATCTATCTATCTATCTATCTATCTATCTATCTATCTATCCATCCATCCATCCATCCATCCATCCATCCATCCATCCATCCATCCATCCATCCATCCATCCATCCATCCATCCATCTATTATCAGTACGGCTTGTCCCCATGGCGATCGTGGGATAGTAGTTATAACATTGGCGAATTAATTTGATCAAAAAACATCTCTAACTGATGTTGTACTTGAAAATGTAATGCCATAATTGTAGGCTAAGGTTGTTTGAATGCTCAATAAGATTGTGAAAGTGAGTGTAGCACTGCTCTTTCTACATGTAACAATGAACACATATTTTGTCCTTTCATTGCACTTACCCACTCAGAAACTCGTGCGAGGAAATGACAGTAATCTGTAATTTTATGAACACTGAACTTTCAAAGGTTGTCATAGTTGCAGCTAGAAGTCATGTTGGTATTAAAAAATATTGTGACGGTATTAAAAAGGTATTTAAAAGTATTAAATTCCATTTAGGAGTTTTTGTATATACCTGGATATTGTTCAGATGAAACACTATCAAAAGGGGTTGTTTTGAGGTTCAAATGCAAAAAGAACCAGCTTATTCTGATGATTAAGTAGATTGATGTATAAAAAGAGAACTAGTTTGTTCTGCTGCATTTTGTGTATGCTAATTAAAAGAGATATTAAGAGAATTAGCCTTTTTGATATCATTGCGTGTTTTTTTACATTTTGAAATCAGCAAACCTGAATTACTTTTAAAAAGTAAAAGAAAAATATATTGTCTATTTGGACTTGCTTTTAATTAGTATAGGTTTGTTTTTTAAAAAGCCATAGGTACAGATAAATATATTCTGTAATAAGTAAGAGAAGGCTTTTAGAAGACAAATATTCTTCTCAGTTGAATAACTGCTCTCAAGCTTTGCGTTCATGTACTGTAATTTTCGGACTAAAAGTCGCTCTGGAATATAGGTCGCATTAGCCATAAAATGCACAATAACGTGAAAAAAAACATATATAAGTCGCTCCGGAGCATAAGTCGCATTTTGGGGGGAAATGTATTCGACAAAATCCAACACCAAGAACAGACATGAACGAGCAACAACAGGCTAAACGATAGGTATGCTAACGTGACATAAACACAAACGAAGAGCTGAGAACGGGCCTGTTATTATTATAATTATTGAAAAACCATACATACTATACATACTATATACTATACTATACATAAATAACACATTTATAAAACCATCTGTGTCACTCCAATTCATTAAATCCATCGATCGTCCTTTGTCAACAATGGGTGCGCGCCGCTGACGGCGCTTGCACTTCAAAATATTCCACAGGCCCATATAACAATATATAAATTAGATATCAAATAACTATTATATAAGCAATAATATTACCAAACCATCTGTGCACTCTAAATCATTAAATCCATTGATCAAATTCCTCGTCCTTTGTCAACAACACCGCGCGTGTGCCCTGACGTCAGCCTCGTCGTTATTCCACAGATCTAGTATATAACTAACTATATTGTAGCGTTAACAAAGTACAAGGCAAGACGTGGGTTTGGTAAACGGCTCTTTATTTAACAAAACAAACTTCCAGGTGTGTAGCGGCGTGGACTTCCAGCCACGGAGGTGGAAGAGAGATCCATAGAATAGGACCGCGCGTGTGTAAAAGCCATGAACGAGCCCCATCCACCGTCCCCGGACCGCCACCCGGCCGAGCGCCGGCCCACGACTTCCATCCAGGGAGGTGAAAGAGAGCTCCGTAGAGTAGGACCGGGCGTGCGTAAAAGCCATAATAGTTTTTCAAACCTTCTGTGTCACTCCAAATCATTAAATCCTTCCAACTCTTCGTCCTCCGTGTCACTTACAAACAAAGCCGCTAATGATGCGTACGTGGGGCCCTTCGTCATTTTCGTCATCCCGTGATCAATCTTTGTCCTTTTTGTAAACAACCGCCACGCCGCGCCGCGCTGCTAACGTCACTTGAAATTCAAACTACAGTAATCCCTTGCTACATTGCGGTTCGTTTATCGCAGTTTCCCTTTTTTTTTTTTGAAAATTTTTTTAAAAAAACACATAAGTCGCTCCTCGTTATAAGTCGCCCCCCCACCCAAACGATGGGAAAAAAAACGTGACTTATAGTCCGAAAATTACGGTATTTCAATTTCTGAAGACAAAAATTGATAGCAGCTACGGAATTTGGCCACAGAAAAGGCCAGAAATAGCGTCTCTAGGTCGTCAGTCACAATTTACTGTCCTTGTAAATTGGTGCATTGGAAGCACAACAACATTGCTGTAATTTACGTATACATATGCTTGTTGCTTTCAACCCAAATATGTAGTACATAATGCTCGTTGTGTCCACTTATCCAACAGATTAAAAAAAAAAACAACAATTCATCTTTCTGTAAATAAGGGTTCGAGAGTTTTCTTATTCAGCTCTTCAGAAACAATATGCATGCAATGTGCATAAGTGCACATTCTCACAACCATTGCTGATGATCAGTTATGAACTGGGTAAGCTTATCAGCATCAATTGATTTCCGCCCATGGGCAGTGAGTATTAGGTTTTTAACATCATATCTGCTCTTGGATGGCAGTGTTCCTTCCACCTTTGATACTGCGTTATGAGCCAGTAAATTCCAGGATCGATTTCAACCCTGTATCCTGCATATTTACCTTGTACGGAGAGCAATAAAAAGGCCGAAAGAAAACGCAGCCATTTTTATCAACTCTAATCCATATTGTGGAAAACAAGCAAAATTTGGCTTCTTTTTTGCATAAAGGACAGTTGGAACCTCATCATAACAATAAACCATGGGAATGCTCCTGCATGTTAATTGCCATTACTAATTTACTAATTATACCATTAGGTGCTTACTCCCAGTTTGAACTCTTGATCGGATCTTTTGAACCAGAATGTTCCCACCAAATTTCCATTGTTCAACTCCGCTGCAAGTGCCCCACTATAATTCCGCTCATCCTTCCCTCCCCCAGCACTACATTTACTTCTGTTATACACAACCATATGTCTCCATGGCAACCAGAGAGGAACAGGAAAATAGTCATTGTGAGGGCGGTGATGATGGTCTTGGCAGTAGTGGTGGTGATGGTGGGTGGCGCAATGATAATGAAGAATATATTGTGACTATGTTTCCTGTTGCTTTTGTAGGTTATTTTGTCCTTGATGTTGCCTTGCGTCATCATTTAAAATGACCCCAGAAAGAATTTAAAGATGATGCATGATGTGCAATTTTCCATATAAATTAATACAGTTTTCATGTGTCTTGAAAAAATGTTTGTGACACACTTCGGCCTGGAATAAGGAAAGTAAAAGAAGCTCACAGTGTGTCCATCGCACTTTCTAAACATGCCCTGTTGAAAGCCATTGTTTTAGGGGGGACTGCCTGGTCTCATGCAAAATTAAAATCAGCCACAGCTCATTCGATGTGACAATGTCTGTGTTACCATGGTAACAAGGGGTGGAGCTTGGCTATGCTCACTGCTTGGGCTAAAATACGAGATGTTCTGAGTGTGTGACTTACTTTAAAACAAAAATAAAGTGAGCGTGAAGCTCACCCAAGCATCTCAAAACACCGTAAAAAGCTTTTACTGTATCTTTCGACCTGTGCATTTAACACATGCAGCATGCACATAACCAAACACATCTACAGAGACATGTTTTATAACATAGGCAGGTCACATTATAAATACTTTGTTGCATAACTTTATATGTGACGGATGGGCAGGAACTTCAGTGATGCAACATACAGTCAAAATGTAGCATAGTTGTGTTATTTTAATGAAATTTTTGTACCAGGATAATTTGTACAACCAAAAAGATGTTTCACACTTTGGAAGCCTTTTTCCACTTATCTGTGGTTGCAAGGCTGATGCAAAGTCCAAGCCACTTCATTTGGATGAGACCCATTTTAATAATCAAGTACTTGTTTAGAACCATATTCAAATCTCAGATTTAAGCCTCTCAACAGTAATTCTCTGAATTCTGTTACCCTTCATGAAAGCAGAAAATCAATTACAACAAAAGCAATTATCTTTTGGGTTTAATCAAAATGCACATAATTTGCAGGCATCTGCTTTTACTTTGGAAAATCAATATCCTAACCAGTAACTGATTCTGTTTAAAAAGGTTTGGTCCATCCATCCATTTTCTGTACCGTTTGTCCCCACGGGGTCGCGGGCACAACATCAATCCCTAGTTTTAGGTGTTTTTGGAGTTTACATCACTAAACAATACCAAATAACAATCATACAATTTATCAGATTATTCAATTAATTGATGGAGCCATTGATAGACAAACCTATTCTAAAAATATTATGCAGTGACAGGCAGCCTTAGTGATCAAACTCTTCTTGAGAGATAGGGGGAAAAGTTTGTTCATCCAGGGATGCCTCAGAGTTGCATTAAAAGAAGCACGATAAGGTGCCTTGAGCATCTGATTAGGATGCTCCCTGTTGACTAAATGCTCAATTCATTTTTATATTAAAATGTGTATTGTATCTGAAAGCTGTTTATGCCCGACTCAAAATATTTTTATGCAAAAGTAGGATGGTCCAGAAGAATGTTTACATAATCATCTGTTCGTTTTCAATAATCTATAGCAAAACAGTGGCACGGTGGTACACCGTTAGGCTCCAGCACGCACGCGACCCTCGTGAGGATAGCGCAGTTCAGAAAATGTATGGACATTCACCACCCCCGTCACTGTTATTTTCCAAATCAATGCCAACTAGATTAACAGTGATCTGCTGGGAAGGGGTTAACTGCCTGAAAAAGGTTTTCAAATGGCAAGTCTAGGCCTCAAGTAGTCAAATTACTATCTTACTTTCAAATCCCAGTTTCGTTGTTGTCACAAACAGTATTGGACCCGATTTGAATTACAGTAATCCCTCGTTTATCGCAGATATTTGGTTCTAAAAACCATCCGCAATAAGTGAAATGCGCGAAGTACGGTCACCAGCAAGAAGTACTGGGCAGGCTAACGAGTTAGCGGAAAGATGCTAATTCGCGATCGTGCTAACACGCAAAATCGGACTTCTAAAGGAATGTAAACAAACATTTGGAACAATACTACATTGTCCTAAAGGTTAGACACGTTTCCTCAATTTAGACGTTTTATTTTGACGTTATTTTAAATGTTTTTTTTAGTGAAGCCGCGATAAATGAAACGCGAAGTAACAAGGGATCACTGTATTTTAACTGCCATTTTAGGGCATCTCAAACTGTAAAATGATATCAATTTGAATTGGTTTTCAATTTATTTTCTAACATCCACATTTCAAATAAGTTTAAAAAATGTTAGTGAGGTAATATCCCCATAGCAGAAAGGGGAAAAAAATAGTGCTTTTTTCCAAGACCTAAAAATTGGGGTTGCCTATTATTGATACCCAGATGACAATATGTGTCTCTCTAGTGGGTTGTTGTCAGTGTTGAAGTCGTCATCACTCTGACTCTTCCTTCACATGTCACACACTTGGAGTCATCATTAGATCAGCTATGAGGTTCGAGTATAGGTGATAAGTTTGTCTATCACCATCTCACTTTGCCTCAATATAACACTCTCACTTTGTTTCAATATGACACTCCAGCCCACACTGAGTGTGCATGGCTATCTTGCGTTCCCAAGAGAATAGCCTGTCAAATATTTGTCACACATGTACAAAGTGAAAATGGAAGTCACATTTTGTTAGTTTGCATGGTAGCCAACATTCACATACAAAGACATGACCCTTGCCTGTCACCTCCACAGGAGGCCTATCATTTTCTACAATGCATAGGGACTTGGCAATTAACTGTCATTTCAGTGTAAAGTATAGGCCTTTGTAGTTACTAGGGAAGTGGAGCTAAAAAAACAATGAGGTTCCCTTTTTGTGTACAGCATGATCAAATGAGACCCCCAAGTGCTCGTTCTGAGAAATTCAATGTTTAGAAAAAAGGTCAACTGTGGAGGAAGGGGGCAGAGTAGGCTACCGCAGCTCTCCATCGCTCTTCTCCTTGTATTTATTCTGCAGAATTCAGAGTGGGCATGCTTATATAATGCTGTTGGGTCTCCCTTGAGGTGTAAACGTGTGCGTGGGTGCATGTGTGTGTGAGTGAGTGTGTGCTTGTGTGCGTGTGTGTGTGTGTGTGTGTGCGTGCGTGCGTGCGTGCGTGCGTGCGTGCGTGCGTGCGTGCGTGCGTGTGTGTGTGTGTGTGTGTGTGTGATAGCGTGTGCAGTGGAAATGAAAGATACGGTAATACCCGACAATAAGTGCGCCTGTAGAAGCCACTGTAAGCAGAAGGAGCATGTCAGTAGGAGCTCTAGGTCAATGAGCGTAACAATCTCTTTCTGCTCGGTACGAGAAAAATAAAATCTCTTTACTGTCCTCTAGTGGACATAACTAACCAAACATATAACAGCTGTCCACCTATCCATCTCAACTTGACTAAACCAAATTTTACTAAGTTCTGTTGTTTTCATGATTCATCTCAGTACAGCAAGGTACATGCGTGCATATATGTATATGTATACGTATATATATATTTAGATCAGTTCTTAACCTGGGTTCGATCGAACCCTAGGGGTTCGGTGAGTCGATCTCAGGGGTTTGGCAGAGCCTCCACTGCGGATGTCCGAACATACCTGATTTATCGTGTAAATTTGTGATGACAGATCTGAACTGGGCTCGCAAAGGCAACAGCAGAAGTCACACTGATTTGCAGGTGTGTAATTTGTTGCAAGTTCATGCATTGTGTTGGTTTTGTTCCTTGAACAAGGTGATGTTCATGCACGGCTCATTTTGTGGACAAGTAATAAACATCAATGTCTTGAGTTTGAAAAAAATATGTATTATTTCTCACCAAAGAGGGGTTCGGTGAATGCGCGTATGAAACTTGTGGGGTTCGGTACCTCCAACAAGGTTAAGAACCACTGATTTAGATAGATAGATAGATAGATAGATAGATAGATAGATAGATAGATAGATAGATAGATAGATAGATAGATAGATAGATGGATGGATGGATGGATGGATGGATGGATGGATGGATGGATGGATGGATGGATGGATGGATGGATGGATGGATGGATGGATGGATGGATGGAGGGAGGGAGGGAGGGAGGGAGGGAGGGAGGGAGGGAGGGAGGGAGGGAGGGAGGGAGGGAGGGACGGACGGACGGACGGACGGACGGACGGACGGACGGACAGACAACTGAAGCTTATTGAAAAGGGCTTTGTAGTTTCCAAATTATTCAGAACACAAACTGTATTTTGTAACAGTCATCCGTTGTGATAAGGCAACAGAAAGCTTAAAGGCAGAAACACATGAATATGCGACTTCCATGCTCATGTGTGTGTGTACACTTGCGTGCGTGCGCTTGTGTGTGTGTGTGTGTGCAGGTGTGTGTGTAGGTGTGTATGCGTGTATGTGTGCGTGTGTGTGTGTGCGTGTGCACGTGTGCGTGAGCGTGTGTGTGTGTGTGAGACAGATGATTAGATTCCTGGCTACAGATGGTTAAATCCATGAAGATTAGAAGTCAGAGGACTCCCTGACTATTTCACTAAAGGAGGGGGGGTGCTTCCATTTTATTGCATTTAACCTCAGTGATCAGCAATGTGAAAAAGATTAGATCAAATACACACAACTCCTTCATTCCTTGTTAAATCTGTTGACACATGTATAACACCCAGCTGTTGGTGAAAACTAATACAGCCTTCCCAATATTGTTTTGTTGTGAAGTGATTTTTTTGGTAAAAACATTATAAATTAGAGCTTCTCCATTTCTCTCTTCAGGTTGCGATTATTGCTGGGAACTTTGAGCTCGCGGAAATTATCAAGAACCACAAAGAGACTGATATAGGTGAGTAAACTAAGAAAACCCTTCTCTGCCACCAGTGTGTATTTCAGAATCTCTTCTAGGATACATTACAAATCCTCCATGCCACAATCTTTTTAAACGACCTCTCGGTATAATCTCCACTATGGGATTAGGAGAACCAAGAGGATGAAAGTTTATGTTTACACCAGGACAATCCGAGACCGATTAGGCTGAGAGAAAAGACCACTGCCTTTGATGCCTCGATGGCCAGGAGTGTCCATCATGTGGAAATTTGATTGGTTGCTTTCTTGACATGTTGATGGAAAAGTGTGTGTATATTCGATTCTCTGTGGATGGATGTGATGAAACTAAGAAATGGATTAACGGATTTTTATATGGATTTGAAATTGGTGGTGGTGGGCGGGTTATACAACATAATGCTCAGTTTCGTGTGTGTTGTGTAAGATTTGGGATTAAGATGTCAAAAGTTTTTTTCTGTCTTCCTATGAGAGTTTGTAAGAGATTTAAAACACTTGGAAAGTGGATGGAATTTTTCAGGAACGGGATGATGGAAATCAGAAGAATAAGAACTTTCAGGCCGTGTGCAAACACTTACACACCTTCTCCGCTCTTTTAGATATTTCAGCAAAGGCAAAATGAAAGGCAATGGGAAACATAAGAATTTGTGAAATGCCAGAAACAAAAGTTCTTGCGACAGATCCTCTATTCAGCATTGCAATTGTGGAGCTCTTAAACAATGTAAGGGGCGTACTGTATTAGATCGGATTTTAATCCAAATGTGTTTGTGGGCACAAATGAGACAGAGTTGAAAAGACAAGAGAGAAGAATTCCATCCATCCATCCATCCATCCATCCGTCCATCCATCCATCCATCCATCCATCCATTCATCCATCCATCCATCCATCCATCCATCCATCCATCCATCCATCCATCCATCCATCCATCCATCCATCCATCCATCCATCTTATCCGGGGTCAGGTCGCGGGGGCAGCAGCTTTAGGAGGGACGCCCAAACTTCCTCTCCCCAGCCACTTTGTCCAGATCATCCCGGGGGATTCCAAGGCGTTTCCAGGCCAGCTGAGCGACATCGTCTCTCCAGCGCGTATTGGGTCGTCCACAGGGTCTCCTGCTGGCGGGACATGCCTGAAACACCTCCCTGGGGAGGCGACCAGGAGGCATCCTGATGAGATGCCCGAGCCACCTCATCTGGCTCCTCTCAACATGGAGGAGCAGCGGCTCTACTCCGAGTCCCTCCCAGATGACAGAGCTTCTCACCCTATCTCTAAGGGAGAGCCCGGACACCCTGCGGAGGAAACTCATTTCGGCCGCTTGTATCCGGGATCTTGTTCTTTCGGTCACGACCCATAGCTCGTGACCATAGGTGAGGGCAGGAGCGTAGATCGACTGGTAAATTGAGAGCTTTACCATTTGACTCAGCTATCTTTTCACCACAATGGACCAGTACAGAGTCGGCATCATAGCAGACGCACCGATCCGCCTGAGAGAAGAATTGATGATGGAAAATACAACTCAGCTCCAATTCAACATCTTCTACAACAAGCATTTTATTTATAAACGTGATCACAAGTTCACAAAGCCTTTATTGGACTACTAAGCAACGTCTTTCCAAACCATTCAATTAATTATATTTTGTTTCTCTGCATTTTAATAAACACAATTAGACCCCCAAAAAGGCAAAGAAATAGAATAACAAAAATTTAAAGTTGCATTAACCTGCCTCTGTAAAACTGAAATGCAATGGAACTTTAGTTTTACTTCTTCTTCTTATCGTGTCTTTGAAGTGCTAGTCAGATGGCAGTTTCCCATGTCTTTGCACAGTCTTTTGCATTGCCATTGAATTCAGCGATGTCTTTTGAGCTGCAGGGGTTGAGTAGTAAAGGGCAGACAAGGCAGTGCTGCATGGTATGGTCCTCTTCTCCACATTCACAGAGGGTTGGGCCGGTTTTGTAGCCCCATCTGGCCATAGCAGCTTAAGATCTGCCTGTTCCTGTTCTCAGGCGGTTGAGTGTCTTCCACTGGACCCATGGTGCTTTTGAGCCGGGTGGGAGATCTTCAGAAGGGGGGACTCCCATGTCAATAGGAGGGGGGTCATTCTCAAGTTTTGCGGTCCATAGTTGGAGTCTTGTTTCTTCCTGAGATGTTGTAAGGGGCTGGACATGGCTGAGGAAGCTTCTCCTTGACTTCAGTCGTTGGGCCGGGGGTTCACGTCCATGAAGGATGTGGCTGAATAATTCTTGTTCTTTTTCTACTCCTACAAAGCTAGCTGTGGACGTCTGCCACATTTTCCAGCTTTATTCAAATATTCTGCAGTAGTTTTATCCAATATTTCTAGTGGGCTACATAAATCTTTATTTGGATTGTGCTCGCAAGGTTGTAGTGCACAGAGCTAGCTCGGGGATTACAGGGCCTCAGAGAAAATGAAAAAAGATGAAAAAGCAAATAAATAATTGAGGAATGAAAAAAGATGAATTTGAGTGGGGAATGAATGGAGAAAGGGATAAAAATGTAATCTAATCTAAGAACGTAATCCTGCAAATGTCTCTCACATGGACACCATTCATCACTGGGCAGAATCAGTCAGCAGTGACCTGGTCAGGTTTCACAGTAAATGGAACATGGTGCAGGATTACTTTCAAACACAACGAAAATGCAACCTCCCTCTCTCTTCAAGTCACACAAATGTTTGAATAATTACAGTTCAGTCATCGGGTTCTTGTGTTTGGCCATCTTTGCTTTGTCTCCACTGATTTGCTGATTTGTTCATGTTGAATGTTGGAATAGGACATTTTTATTCTTCGATCCTCCACTGCCCACTATGGGCTCAACCTGTTGCAGAGGTGGGTGCCCCCTCAATTCGACTTGTGTGTGTAATTGTGGAGGCGTGAGAGAGAGAGAGAGAGAGAGAGAGAGAGAGAGAGAGAGAGAGAGATTGAGACAGAGGGAGAGAGAGCGCGATTGCGAGAGAGAGACCCCATACATCTTTCGTTGCTTACACTCTTTGATTACGTTTCAGATGATCATATATTTTAATTAGCTGCTTGTGAAACAAATTGATCATATGATCAAAGTTGAAGAGACCTCTTGAGTTTTCTGAATTGGTTCATTTATACTGTATGAAACTCTAAGCCAAATATTAAGTAATAACATTAGTCAGAAAGTCACTGTGGGTTCATTGGTTCATTTATACTGTATGAAACTCTAAGCCAAATATTAAGTATCGTAATTTTCGGACTATAAGTCGCGTTTTTTTTCATAGTTTGGGTGGGGGGGCGACTTATACTGAGGAGCGACTTATATCTGAATTTTTTCACAAATTTTCAAAATTAAAAAAAAAATAGAAAAGTTAAACTGCGATAAATGAACCGCGATGTAGCAAGGGATTACTGTAATTTGAATTTCAAATGACGTCAGTGGCGCGGCGCGGCGGTTGTTTACATAAAGGACAAAGATTCGATCACGGGATGACGACGGGCCCCACGTACTACCGGCATCATTAGCGGCTTTGTTTGTAAGTGACACGGAGGACGAAGAGTTGGAAGGATTTAATGATTTGGAGTGACACAGAAGGTTTGAAAAACTATTATGGCTTTTACGCACGCCCGGTCCTACTCTACGGAGCTTTCTTTCACCTCCGTGGATTGAAGTCGGGGGCCGGCGCTCGGCCGGGTGACTGTCCAGGGATGGTGGATGGGGCTCGGATGTGGCTTATACGCACGCCCGGTCCTACTCCACGGAGCTCTCTTTTACCTCCCTGGATGGAAGTCGTGGGCCGGCGCTCGGCCGGGTGGCTGTCCGGGGACGGTGGATGGGGCTCGGACATGGCTTTTACGCACGCCCGGTCCTATTCTATGGAGCTCTCTTCCACCTCCGTGGCTGGAAGTGCCACCTCCGGGGATGGAAGTCCACGCCGCCACACACCTGGAAGTCCACGCCGGTGCTTGGGGCGGTGTGGTGGTGAACTTTTTATGTTATAGTTATTTGATATATTTTATTTCGTATAGCAACTGTTTTTATCGTTACAGTTCAGTACTTGTTGGCTCGTTGAACTCTTGTTTTGTTAAATAAAGAGCCGTTTACCAAATCCACGTCTTTCCTTGTACTTTGTTAACGCTATAATATAGTTATATACTAGATCTGTGGAATAACGACGAGGCTGACGTCAGGGCGCACGCGCGGCGTTGTTGACAAAAGACGAGGAATTTGATCGATGGATTTAATGATTTGGAGTGACACAGATGGTTTGATATTATTATTGCTTATATAATAGTTATTTGATATATAATTTAGATGTCGTTATATGGGCCTGTGGAATATTTTGAAGTGCAAGCGCCGTCAGCAGCGCACACCCATTGTTGACATTAAAGTACGATCGATGGATTTAATGAATTGGAGTGACACAGATGGTTTTATAAACGTGTTATTTATGTAATAGTTATTTGAATAACTCTGAATGTTATGTAAGGCCCGTTCTCAGCTCTTCGTTTGTGTTAATGTCACGTTAGCATACCTATCGTTTTGCCTGTTGTTGCTCATTCATGTCTGTTCTTGGTGTTGGATATTGTCGAATAAATTTCCCCCAAAATGCGACTTGTACTCCGGAGCGACTTATAGATGTTTTTTTTTCCACGTTATTGTGCATTAACCTTCCATTGAGGAAGCAGGGCCTGGAGACTCTGAGGCGGATTCTCCAATCTCTGGGGTCGAAGTCACTGAGGTAGTCAAAAAACTCCTCGGTGGCAAGGCCCCGGGGGTGGATGAGATCCGCCCGGAGTTCTTAAAGGCTCTGGATGTTGTGGGGCTGTCATGGCTGACACGCCTCTACAACGTTGCGTGGACATCGGGGACAGTCCCTCTGGATTGGCAGACTGGGGTGGTGGTTCCCCTCTTTAAGAAGGGGGACCGGAGGGTGTGTTCCAATTACAGGGGAATCACACTCCTCAGCCTCCCTGGTAAGGTCTATTCAGGGGTGCTGGAGAGGAGGGTCCGTCGGGAGGTCGAACCTCGGATTCAGGAGGAGCAGTGTGGCTTTCGTCCTGGCCGTGGAACAGTGGACCAGCTCTACACCCTCGGCAGGATCCTCGAGGGTGCATGGGAGTTCGCCCAACCAGTCCACATGTGTTTTGTGGACTTGGAGAAGGCGTTCGACCGTGTCCCTCGGGAGGTTCTGTGGGGGGTGCTTCGGGAGTACGGGGTGCCGAGCCAACTGATAAGGGCGGTTCGGTCCCTGTATCACCGATGCCAGAGTCTGGTCCGCATTTCCGGCAGTAAGACGGATTCGTTCCCAGTGAGGGTTGGACTCCGCCAAGGCTGCCCTTTGTCACCGATTCTGTTCATAATTTTTATGGACAGAATTTCTAGGCGCAGCCGAGGCGTTGAGGGGGTCCGGTTTGGGGACCTCAGCATCGCGTCTCTGCTTTTTGCAGATGACGTGGTGCTGTTGGCTTCTTCAGGCCGTGATCTCCAGCTCTCGCTGGAACGATTCGCAGCCGAGTGTGAAGCGGTCGGGATGAGGGTCAGCACCTCCAAATCCGAGTCCATGGTCCTCGATCGGAAAAGGGTGGAATGCCCTCTCCGGATCGGGGATGAGATCCTGCCCCAAGTGGAGGAGTTCAAGTATCTTGGAGTCTTGTTCACGAGTGAGGGGAGGATGGAGCGTGAGATCGACAGGCGGATCGGTGCAGCGTCGGCAGTAATGCGGACCCTGTACCGGTCCGTTGTGGTGAAGAGAGAGCTGAGCCAAAAGGCAAAGCTCTCAATTTACCGGTCGATTTACGCTCCTACCCTCACCTATGGTCACGAGCTATGGGTCGTGACCGAAAGAACGAGATCTCGGATACAAGCGGCCGAAATGAGTTTTCTCCGCAGGATGTCCGGGCTCTCCCTTAGAGATAGGGTGAGAAGCTCGGTCATCCGGGAGAGACCCGGAGTAGAGTCGCTACTCCTCCACGTTGAGAGGAGCCAGATGAGGTGGCTCGGGCATCTTATCAGGATGCCTCCTGGACGCCTCCCTGGGGAGGTGTTCCGGGCATGTCCCACCGGTAGGAGACCCCGGGGACGACCCAGGACGCGCTGGAGAGACTATGTCTCTCAGCTGGCCTGGGAACGCCTTGGGATCCCCCGGGATGAGCTGGATGAAGTGGCTGGGGAGAGGGAAGTCTGGGAGTCCCTCCTAAAGTTGCTGCCCCCGCGACCCGACCCCGGATAAGCGGAAGAAGATGGATGGATGGATGGATATTGTGCATTTTATGGCTAATGCGACCTATATTCCGGAGCGACTTTTAGTCCGAAAATTACAGTAATAACATTAGTCAGAAAGTCACTGTGAGACTGACGCAATTTCCTTGCTTGTTTAGTATCTGCTCAAATTATATTTTCATATTCTTCATGGCAAGATTGCTGTTCTCCTCTTTGACACCACTGGATGACAATGTGCATGTGGATGGTTTTAGATTTGGAGTCATGCGTTCAGGTAACGGTAGGATAAGCATGTATTACTTGAGATTGGTTTTTTTTTTTTTCCTTTTTGGGTTTTCCTGCAACTCAGTTTTGGAGGCGTCGTTTCAGCGCAGGGGGCTCAGTAGAAAGTGCAATTGCCTTTACTACTTGCGTAGATGTGTTTAGTGTGTATGTTCTGTACATGACCATTTGTTTGTTTGTTTTTTCAATGCTAACATTCAGGTCAGTTATGATTCCTCCCTCGCATGATACCGTGTATTTGCCTTCTCTTTATCTTTTTTTAAATGTGACTCAGCCAGGCTTGTCCAGTTCAAGGGAGTGGCCTCAACTTCATCACTTAGAAGTACGTATATGGAGCACGTTACTGCCCACCGCTGCATTTTTGCTGACTCAGCATCCTAATATGGCAAAGATAATTTGACAAGGTGCTTCTGATTGTGTCATGGACCTCCTCATTAAATCTACAAGGAATTATTTTGAACAAGGCGACAAAGCAAGTAAATTACTAGTGCATATTATTAGAATACTTCACTTTTTTGCATCAAAGATGAAAATCTGTACACTTCATTGAATGCCCCAATAACTGACAGAAAGTTCAAAAGGTTTTATCAGACCCTATACATTATAGAAATGAAAGTCGATATGCTTGAACTGGACCATTTCTTCCACTTCCTTGTATAGATGAACTTAAACAACCAATTAAAATTGGGAAATTGTCCAATGCTTCAATTCATTTCAAAGTCCTAGACTTTATTACTACACAACCAACTTTTACCAAACACAAAATCTCCCACACCTTACTCAAAATGCACAACACATGGCACGACTCGGCAAAATTCTGGCAACACATCTGGAATCCATCCTCTTGTCTATATTCTCACTTGATCAAACATGGATTATTAAAAAGGGACATGCTTTCCTGAGTATAAGTTTCCTCAATATAAATTGATTGTCTAATATCATTTACAATTAATCTGCTACTGACACCACCAATCAGAAAGTGATTGCCGTGTGTGTGGAGTGGCAATAAATCTTCTACGCTTTGAATACATTTGGATTTGGCCCCAAATTTGATTTCTGGGTTCAACTACCATACTCAACTCCATAAGGCTCTGTTAGGACTAAACAATTTTTACTTGGAGAAGTTTCCCCTACAAAGGTCAACACACCAAGGCTGACTGTTTTTTGCCCATTTCATAGAACCCCTCACAGTTCAGTACATTTACAAGCGGCTCATGAAGAAGTTAGTCACACACTGATATTTATGTAAAGTGTCTCTCTCGGCTGATAACCTGCTACGATACATTGCCGCCCGTCACTGAGTGCTTGGATTGGATACACTTTCCCTGCTTGTCCTTCAAATCTATCCGTTCAAGTTTTTTTGCATTTTATTGCTGCTTAGTAAAATCAACTTGTTCAAAATGATCAGTACAGAACAAATATTACAAAAATTTTAGGATACAAAACCATATTTTTCATTGTGCAATGTGTGTTGAGAATCCAGTACAAAAAAAAAAAATCTCCCAATTTTCTCTTTCTGGAAATAAAGTGTAAATAATTAAACTATCCCCAAGCCTTCAGTTAAAAAAAAATAAGCCACTCTTTGCATTAAAAAAACAGAGTGGAGCTGAAACTTTTGTATCTTGTATTGATACTGACTTGATATCAATATTATTGATGTTTTGATCAATCCACCCACCACTACCCTGAGTACCTCATCGTAAAAATATCATGAATTAAAGAACTGAGAATTTTATACAACTTCTCCCAAAATAACTCCTCCTTTTTTTGTTGAGAATCGGATTCATGAATCGTTAGAAATCGGAATCAAATAAAGGCCGCAAATTGGAAACGAAAGCGTCAAATTTCAAACGATGCCCAACCATAAGAATAATGTTAAAGAATGTCTGTTCAATAATTTTGCATTTGCATGATAAGGAATGTTCTTGTGTGTATGAAGTTTCTGCAAGCCAAATGGCTACTTTTTCGAACTTTCTTAAACTAACAGCTACTGGTGAATGAGGGGGTAGCAGTACTAAAACATTTTCTATGATTGCACCCTCAAGTCATCACATCCACATGCATATTGTAAGAAAGTGTAAGACAATAATACACATCTTCAGGCTAAAACCTTCCTGGTTTTGCCGTGCAGTCAAGCAAGTAACAACAATCACTGAGAAAAAAAACACACACGAAACATTTGGCATAATGTGGACTGCATAATAGGCTGCTCACTTGTTCAGTTGAAAAAAAGCAATCAAAAGAATTTACAATTAGGGTATCTGTCAAAGATTGTTGTTGTATTGTGGCTTTCAATACAGCTATAAGCCTGTCTAAGAATGATGGACAGATGGGCATATAGCCCATCCTCTGCCACTGTGCGATAATCCAGCAGGGAGCTGTAATGACCACACATGTAAATACACTTGTATAAACTTTCTAGTAAATTAGATTATACACTGTTTAGCAAATAACTTGGTTCAGGTTTATGTGATGTGTGTATGACCAATGAAAACTTGAAAACAAACAATAGTTCAGGTAGCAGACAGCAGAGGTTTTACACATCCATGAGCGAGGTTTTATAGCTTTGCTGCAAAAAAACAAACAATTTTGCCGTGGATTAAGTCTTCACTTCCAATTTTTCATCACATTGCTTTAGATAAAATGCGACCTAAGTTCGCCTTTGGAAAGATGGGGACACAGTCAAACTTTCCAGAGTTTTACGTGAAATGTTATGAACATTAAACTGTGACTGACTTGCAGTGGCTTAAGTGCTTAAAATGAAAAATTGCTTAGTTCCAATTATTGTCATGTCATTCAGTCAAGATTAGCATTAACCTCTACCACAAACTGCCTTTGCCCACTGATGTATAGTATACTATGCCTTATTTGTCATTTCTAATTCTGAGATTCGAGATTAATTTGAGAGCAACAGATTTGTGGTGATTAAATGAGAGTTTGTTTGTTTCATATCAAGTGCTTTTGTTCCCTGGTCTCTCTTGGCTACCATGGCCACAGATCACCAAAAATGTCCAGAGATTGCATAAGACTCATCACTTATTGGTTGTCTTGTGGGCTACTATACCTAAACCAAAACCTCACTTTTCATTAATAAGCACTAGTTTGATTTCTGTAACGGACGGACAGTACAGCCAAGTGCGATGACGACACAGAATTTATTATCAAGGGGAAAGGGTTCGGTGGAGGGCTGGAGCGGTGTACGGGCGAAGCCGGGTTCGTCAGGCGTGGATGGCTGGATGGCGGGCCAGGGACCGGAGTGATCGGCGGGACTTCTCACTTCTCACAAACCCCGCGCCGAGAGCCACACTCGTTCACCCGCCTTGTACACCGGGGCTGCCGTTCGGCGCTTGTTCGCCTGTCGCATGTAGTCTGAAACTGAGCGCAGAAGAGAAGCCCAGACCCAACCCGATGGCAGCGGCGGACACAGGCCAGGGCCGACGGGCACGCCGCACTCCGCTCCTGGTGAGTGAACAAGGGTGGCTGGTATCCGAAGACGCAGTGGAACGGAGAAAGTCCTGTGGCCGAGCTGAGAAGAGTGTTGCGGGCGTACTCCACCCATTGCAGCTGCTTGGCCCACCCGCGCTGATCACTGGCGGTCATGCAGCGGAGAGCCCTGCCTAGCTCCTGGTTGAGTTGTTCCGCTTGCCCATTATTCTGTGGGTGAAACCCCGAAGAAAGGCTCGCTGTGCACCCCAGGAGCCAACAGAACTACGGCCAGAATACGGCCGCGAATTGCGGACCGCGGTCTGAGACGATGTCCCGCGGGATGCCATCATAGCGGAAAATCTTGTGCAACAGGAATGACGCGGTCTGTTTTGCCGATGGAAGCTTGGGCAAGGGGATAAAACGAGCCATCTTACTGAAGCGGTCCACTACCGTAAGTACCACCGTGTTCTCGTCCGAGGGCGGAAGCCCCGTGATGAAGTCAATTGACAGGTGGGACCAGGGCCACCGGGGAATGGGCAAGGGTTGGAGCAGCCCGGTCGGGGGACGATTAGAAGTCTTACTGCGGTTACAAATGGGACAGGCCCAGACATAATCGCAAATAATCGCAGGCCCGGGATGACAAGCAAGGCACTGCAGGACTAATGACCGCAGATCCTCCGGGACGAACAGCCGATCCTCCGGAGAGTTGCTGGGACCAGGTTGGTCACGTGAGGCCGCTTCCACCTGGCGCTCAATCTCCCATGAGAGAGCTGCGACCCGAACAGAGCTTGGGAGGATAGTGGGAGCCTCCTCTCCTCCAGGAAACACACGAGATAGGGCGACTGTCTTTGCGTTTCGAGACGCCGGTCTGTAAGAGATCGAGAACTTGATACGGACAAAGAATAGGGCCCACCGAGCCTGTCTGGCATTTAGTCTCTTGGCTGATCTCAAATACTCCAGGTTATGGTGATCCGTCCAAACAATGAACGGTAAGGTGGCGCCCTCTAGCCAATGTCTCCACTTCTCCAAAGCCAGCTTGACGGCGAGGTGTTCCCGATTTCCGATGTCGTAGTTGCGCTCTGCGGATGACTAACAGCGAGAGAAGAAGGCGCACGGATGGAGACTATTGTCCTGGCTGCTGCGCTGGGACAGCACCACCCCGACGCCCACATTTGAGGCGTCCACCTCGACCACAAATTATCTCTCAGGTTCAAGGCGGACGTAAACTGCTTCTTTAACTCGTTGAATGATCGTCCCGCCTGTTCCGTCCATTTGTATGCAGAGGCGGCGCTGGTGAGGGCTGTGAGAGGAGCAGCCACTGTACTGTAGCCGCGAATGAAGCGGCGATAAAAGTTCGCGAAGCCCAAAAATTGTTGCAGCTTTCTGCGGGTCTCAGGAAAGGGCCAAGACATGACTGCCCACACTTTCTCGGGATCCATCTCGATGGCCCCCACTCGTATCACGTAGCCGAGGAACTTGACCGAGGGAACGTGAAACTCGCATTTCTCCGCTTTCACGAACAGGGAGTTCTCAAGGAGGTGGCGCAACAACGCCCTCACTATGTGTTCGGTGGGATGGCGGGAGAAAATGATGATGTCGTCTAGGTACACAAATACAAACTGATTTAGCATGTCTCTCAGTACATCATTGATGAGGGCCTGGAAGACGGCCGGGGCATTGGTGAGTCCGAACGGGACCACCAAATACTTGTAGTGCCCGCTCGGGGTGTTGAATGCTGTCTTCCACTCGTCTCCTTCCCGGATGCGCACCAGGTGGTTTGCATTACGGAGATTTAATTTAGTGAAGATGGTGGCGCCCTGGAGGCTCTCAAAGGCGGACGAAAGGAGGGGCAGTGGATAGCGGTTTTTAATTGTGACGTCATCGAGTCCCCGGTAGTCTATGCACGGGCGAAGCGTGCCATCCTTCTTATCCACGAAGAAAAATCCCGCTCCTGCAGGCGAGGAGGAGGGCCGGATGATCTCTGCCGCCAGAGAGTCCCGAATGTACTCGTCCATGGCCTTGCGCTCCGGAGCGGACAGTGAGTATACGCGGCCCTTGGGAGGAGAGGTGCCAGCTAACAAATCAATTGCACAATCGTAAGAGCGGTCAGGAGGAACCGCAGTTGCCTTGGTTTTGCAAAGGACATCTCCAAGTTCATGGTAGAGGGCCGGAACCTTGGAAAGGTCTGGCCTGGAACTGGGTGAGGACCCTCTGGGCGTGCTGATGGCCGCCTTCAGGCACTGATGGTGGCAGCGATCCACTGCCGCACAATTCCCACCTCCCAGTCTAGCACAGGGTTGTGCTGGCGCAGCCAGGGGTGCCCCAGAAGGAGCCGCTGCCCTGGGAGTGGCAGAAGAAAAAACGGAATAGTTTCGTGATGGTTACCGGAAATGAGTAACCCGACTGGTTCCATGATGGACGTTATCTTGCCAATCAGCCGACCATCAATGGCAATGGCTCAGGGGCAGGAGTTTAACTCCCCATTAACGGGCCAGCCCTAAGTCCATCGTATTGCCCCCACCAAGGCAGTCACATCTCAGTCACCCGCAGCAAACCGAATGCAAGCCCACAACGTGAACATGTTGGTACTGGGAGAATGGGTGCCGGTCGAGCTCACGCGGATCCCCCGACGCCGCGTGACCCCTGCCCTTTTAACGGACATCTGGCAGCTCGATGACCCTCCATCCCACAATACAGGCATAAGCCCTGCATGAAGCGTCTAAGGGGTTCCTCCGCGGGAAGACGAGCCTTTCCCAGCTCCATCGGCTCGGTCGGCGGTGCGGTCGGTGGCTCCTGCCCTGAGAAGGGGAAGTGGCGATGTAGTGTGCACAGCGATCTCCGTTCACGTCCGCGGCGTCGTGTTCGGATCCGGCGATCTACTCTGGCTGCCAGGTCCATCCAGGGTCCTGCGGTGATCGTACGCCACCATCCTGTCTTTCATGTACTCGGCGAGCCCGTGGAGGAAGGTGCTTACCAGGGTGTTCCAACGGCTACTTCCGGCCAACATCTGGAACTTGAGGGCGTATTCGGCTACCGATCGGCTCCCCTGGCGCAACGTCGCCAACTCCTCGGCTGCGTCTTCGGCGGCGGAGCCCAGGTCAAACAGGCGAACTAGTTCCTCCGCAAAGTCGTCGAAACTGTCACATGCCGGAGCCCTCCTCTCGTACCCGGCCAATCCCCACAATCGCGCCTCACCCGTTAGGTGGCTCAAAACGAACCCCACCTTGGCTGGTTTGGACGCAAAGGTGACCGGCTGGAGATCAAACATGATGCGGCAGTTGGTTACAAAAGCCCGGACATACTTGGAATCGCCGCTGAACTTCTCAATATTGCCAAGACGGGGCTCTGGGACGTCCACGAGTCTCCTGGCCTCTGGAGCCGGACGGGCCGTGTGTGCGGAACCGGGCGTGGCCGGAGACGGATGACGAGTTGGATACTGGGTTGCCAGCTCTTGGAGGGTGCCAAGCACCTGGGTCATCTCCCGCTGTTGCAGCTCGATCTGCTACTGCTGTTGCTGCAGCTGTTGTTGCTGTTGTTGGCCCACCTCAATGAGGGTCCGTAGATCGGCCGACAGGCTCCTAACAGCGGTCTCTGCCTGCTCCAGTCGGGACAATGCGTCCGGCTCGCTCGCTGGCTGCATGGTGCTAGTTAGCTTGTACAGTAACGGACGGACAGTACAGCCAAGTGCGATGACGACACAGAGTTTATTGTCAAGGGGAAAGGGATCGGTGGAGGGCTATAGCAATGTACAGGTAAAACCGGGTTCGTCACGTGTGGATGGCGGGCCAGGCACCGGAGTGATCGACGGGACTTCTCACTGGCGAGGGCTGTTCGCAGACAGGAGTGCTCTGAGGAGGATAGCGGTTGACTGGGGAGCTGGTCGGACAAGACTAACAGGTCAGGAACTGAATCAGAATGAATCGGGGAGTCAAGCTTACTCTGACCGGTGCGCACACAGCTATCGCGAGACAAGCTGACCGAGTGTGTTGCGCTGGCTGCCCTGATATAACGCTCTCAATGAGCCCGTGCCAGATGGCAGTGATTTCGGAGACAAGGGGGCGTGGTCGAGTGGCCAGCGGCACCTGCGCGTGACAATTTCGGTGCTTGAGTGTTTTTTGGTTAATTGTTCAAATAGCTCAGAGTTATTGTCCCACTGTCCTTCATTGCTTTGATTTAGTCCCTGGAAAATTGATTGTTTTGGATTGCTGCAAAATGCTGTATCTTATATCTACATAAAAATATAACGGGGTGGGGGGGTACAACAGTCAAGTCTTTCTGAATAATGATATGTTTGGCCTTGCATATTAATAAATGATGACTACATTGTAATCTATTCATTTATTCTAATGTTCCTCCCTTTTCTCTCTGGTCCCAGTTATTATTGGCTGCATCTGGCAGAGGATAAAATTGTCAAAATCTTGTTGATGAGATAACCACATTTTATTTACTCTGATGCCAACCTGGTTTTTTTTTTCAGACAGCATAATGGGCTAAATCAATTTAATTTGGACATTAGAACAGCTTTAGCACCAACATTTATGATAACATATGCTTTGCATGTAGCCATCCAGGTGGGGTCAATGCTTGCATTTTTTCTCACCGTTGTACTATATGGCGGCATTGAGCCAAGATGGACAGCATATTGGAAACTGTTACAAGCGAAGCCATCATTACCCAGGACAACATGAAGTCAGGAGGGGCATGAAAGCACAACAAAGCAGCAAGTCCAGCCCAGTGCACACAAGTCATTAGAATGTGTGTTTCGTCATACATGCTGGTGCGCGTGTGTTGCTTAAATGATACATTTTATGAAGCCACCGCCCTCTGAGTTGCTTAGCAACACCGAGGATTTGTTTCACACAGAGGCTGCTCACCAATCCATTGCTTGTTCACATACATTTCCTCCATCTTCTGCTCTTCTATCTGGTATTACCAATCAATATCTGAACACCATACATACCCAAATGTTTAGCCAGATTGCGACATTGGCAGAATTGTTACCTTTTTGTCTATAAACACCACCACAATGAATGAATAAATTAATTAATTCTTTATTTCGAACATGTGTTTAAGTGACATCAAAAGGAAAAACAAAGGAGACAGTATTAACGTAAAATAAACTGAAAAAAACTAAAACCATTTTTTTAAATAAAAAAATGAGATGCGTTATCTGAACAGGATGACCCAGAACGTCCAGTCTACTAAATTCACAAACACTTTAAACTCGCCTTGGCCTGGCACAAAAATAGAGCGTCCCTTTTTTACGCCGAGTGCATTCTACTTTCTGTTACCAAATTATTAGGTGCATCAGGGGCACGGCAGTTCCATGTGCTGCAACGTCAAGTGTGGTGCATCGCGGTCCCAAAAACGCTAGACCAGACTTGAATCAGCATCAAAATGAGGTTTTTATGCCAAGCGGACAGTCGCCTGCCTATCAAAATAGTAGCCTGAAAATACACAGACTCAACGCTGATTGTGTCTGGTCACAGTCGCATCAAGCACATTTCTGAGGTGGGGTTAACCTGATCAAACAGACAGTGGAATAAACCAATCATCAAAGAGCAAACATGACCTCAGATAAGCATCTTGCGGAAGTCATGTGAAGCCAAGACGAACACGTCTTCTTTTGCAATAAAAAAATCCATTGCCGTCAGATGCTGGGGTGTTAACGACTATGTGTTTGTCATCATTCAAAAAGTGAGTTTAATGTTGAACAAAAAAACTATGCATCGTTTTGAATGTTATGAAGAATGGACTTTTCCTGCCCTAAGAGTGACCTTGCTCACATAGAATAAGCCACCACAAATACATGAATTTGACTGCACAATTCATTTTGAACCGGGCCGAGCAGCGGTCAAGGGTAGGCTGTCCAGACCCATTTTATTCGTGCAGAGGCTAAGTGGGTTTAGCTTGCCAGGCTACCGAAATAGGGCCCCAAAAATCTCTTTGTGTAATACATGCATCTCATTAAGCTAAGCAAATGTTGAAACCATTCAAATGAAACAAGACGGCAGCAGGAGTCTATCATATACTTGCAGTTTAGGTTAATTACTTTGCTATTGCTCTGTGGTGACTTGTATTGGGCTTAATTATTTTGTTTAATATCCTTATGCCATCTGAAAATAGATTTATCCTCCCCTCCCATCTCATAGTAGTCAAATCCCTCCCTCAGCGCGACGAGAGAGAAAAATGCATGTACCTGGTTATTTGCCCTTCTTCCCTACTGTAGTGTGCGGCAGTTGTTACGTGAGATAATTTTTTCCTGATGGAGACAGAACCGTGAGTAATTTATATTTCAATTCGTAAACTGATTTTAAAAAAAATAGATGTGATGGAAAGTCTGAAATAGTTAGAATGATTGATTCGGGACTGGCTAATTGTCATTCCTGCTGCTTGGATAGATTCTTTTTTTTGTCTGTGAAATATTAGTCATGCGGACATTAAATAGCAGAGTAGCTATTAAGTTTGCACAGTTACCTAAAGGCAACCCAGCCATCTAGTCATTATCGACAATGCATATGAAAAGTCCCTCCAACCAAATTATTTTGCCATTTATTTTGACTCCCCCTCTTGAAAAGATTACTTTACAATAGATGCACGTGCACTGCTGGTGCAGAAAGGACAGTGTAGTACGTTAATAATATGTACATACAAGCTAAACCAACTGGAAAACATCTGAAAAATTACCCTAAAACACAACATTACCAGATGAAAAGCAACTTGCCCATATTTCTGGAATTACGGAGTGGGAGGAAAAGTTTAAGTTCCACGGCGCTAGTATGCAGCTAACTCAGCTGACTGAGTTAGCTACCAGTAGTTATAAGTTATCGCATTATTTCACAATTCCTGATTACTTACTCAACATTTCAAGGCAGAAGCTAAGATAAACCAAATGGCAACAACAGCGAGCACCGCAATCGTGCGACTTTTGGCAGGATGGAAAGGGGTCTACAGGTAACTGTCAAGATCTGTCACAGTTTGTTTCCTTGTTTTAATGTCATAGTTTTGGTTCACGTGTCTGTGTGCGCGCCCCTCCCCTCCTGTGCTCACAATCTATGGAATCGCCGTCACCTGCCGCTCGTTACCTGTCATGTATTTAAGTTCTGTCTGCGTGTCACTCCCTGTCGGATTGTTCTCGTCTCCAGTCTTCTTGTTTCTAGTCTCCAGTCTGTTCTGTTCTGTTCTATTCTGTTCTTCACGACCAGAGCCGAGCAACTATAGTTTGTCTTTTGAGTTCGTTCAATAAACCCTGGTCCAAGCTGCATTTGGTCGCCCAGCTCCAATCACTTCATGACAATAACATTAATGGTGTAAAAATATTTTAAATGTGTCTCTTCATATTCTGATATAACAAGTATTACAAAAATGTGCTCTTTGAACAGGGGTGTGTACAGGTAGACCTTTTTTTTGTCCACTGCATGGCACTTGCACATACCTGTGAGGAAATTGTGTTCCCTAAACCCAGTTTTGAGGTTTGGTTGTACAGTCAGTACTTTTAGAAGTGGCTACATTGCCAGATTCGCCTGCACATTCCTCTTAATTTCAATATTTATTTATTTTTTAGGGTTATAGAGGGGCAGGGGGAACTTTCAAAGGAACTCTGTGGCAATTCTGGGAGCACAACCAAAAACTCCAAAACCAAAAAAGTTATCATTTTCTCTCACCTTAAAGTACCCTGACTGGCACTCCTGTTTTGCAAGCATTAGAAGGTCATAGCTCGGTGTTTGCATCCATGCAACGTCCCTTGTAATTTTGTACTATCTACTCACACACGCGGAGGAGAATCAGTGCGTAATTATAAACAAGTTGACACGACCAATCAAATGCAATCCAGTTCTAAGATTGAAATTGCGCTTCTTTGAATTTGCGCTTCTTTGAAGTGTGTTAGGAGGTGTGTGAGAGGCGGGGCAAGTGTGGTTAGTGTTGAGGAGCGCTGGTTTGTGAAAGGGGCCGCGCAGATTTTCCAAGCAGGCGGTTGGAGAGGAAAGTGCGAGCGGGATCATGGGTTCTGCGCGCCGCTACTCTTCGGCGCGTTTTTGCTCTCCATTGTTCTGAAAGGCCAACCGAACCGGGGTGAAAAAAGGAAAATAGTGGGACATGCTCGAACTGCGAGTCGAGCAGCCAAGGAATCACAATGAAGTCGATCATCAATGCCTTAAAAAAGGAAGGTAGGACGTTTTATCGCTTTAAACTTTAGTTTGTACTTAATTCAGGCGCACACGTTATGTTTAGTCTTTAAAGTTTGCATTGGTCGGCCACATCTAAACGCCGTGTGTTAAAGTGTCAGTCAAGATACTGGTCTTTTTTAAAAAATGTCAAAGAGAACGTAGGTAGGTCGCTGCTTATTTAGGTTACAGTGCTTGGAAAACCCACTAATTGACTTCTTTTTTTTTCCCTCGGACGAGAGACATTGGAGTAGTTTTTGGGTCACCGAAAGTGATAGAAAAATGAACTCGTGGGGTGGAGGAGGGGGGCACATACACATTATTGCGTGTGTGCGTGTGTGTGTGCGTGCGTGTGTGTCATGATTAATTGTGTCGGGGTGCGCGTGTCAACCAAACGCAATCCAAACAGCCCGTCCATTCATCTATCCAAGTGTGAAAGCGAAACGTAGTGCTTTCAACTGCTGTCGTCTCGATGACCGCTGCCACGGGGCTCCATATATCGGTGAAGAAAAAGGGTGTCAAGAATGTTGATTGTGTAGAACAGCTAAGTAACAGGTTTTTAATCACACCTTGACATCAGGATGTGAAGTTGGGTTTCTTTTAAAGATGTACAACCACTTTAGGAGAACTGCATTAATCACAAATGTCCAATATTTCAATATATTTATCAAGGTAGGACAGGGTTGTATTTGGTTTAAGGGTTAATCGACGGTAGATTTTTCATAAGTGAGAATGTTTGGCTAGATGTGCCCTGTGACAGATAGGTGACATTACAAGATGTGTTCCGCCTCACACAGTTAGGTGGGATACTCGACAGCTGACCAGTGCTGACTCTGTCCAAAAGTTTGCCTTTTGTAAAGCTGGATGGCTGTTTATTTTATTGTCCTTTGATCTGCCTCAAATGATTGACCTCTATGATTATTTTTGTAACAGAATAAAGTTTCTGAGATTTATTTCAGACGATGAATGGGGATGATGTAATTGTCGGGTTAGGGTTAGGTTTGTAGGTCATTGAATAGTCCAGTTCTCCGATATGTTTATAATTTAAAACATTTTTTTTTTTACATATAAACAATAAAATCTCAAAAATGTTCCATAAATTGATGCCCAATAAGAAGTTATGTAAGAAATCATATGAGCATAAACAGAATTTAACACCTCTATATGCTTTGCACACTGTGGTGAAGTCTCACAAGATTTGCAGAAATCTCACCCAATAGTCTGATATCCATCACGTTTTGTGTGACTGGTCTAAACTGAATAATCTTAAGGGCACTCAAAGCTTGGTACAAATTATATTATGTTAGCTTAACCTTGTAAAGATTTGATTACTTTAACATATTGTGTACACTTACAGAAAGTGATATTTTATTGTTTTGATACATTATTCAGTAATAGTCTTTATTGTCTTTTGCACTTTTCACAGATAATATTGTTTAGATACTTTACAGGACAGGTGCAAATCGCAAGTAGTAGGAGTTAGGAATTTCACACAACAAATATCATAAATCAGTGTAATGCAGACAGCAGGACAACCAAAGTTGATAAAACTCCCACAGACTGTAAGATACAGAGCAATAGCGTTCATAAAATATAAAGAAGTACGACAAACTATACAAAAGAAGGCTTAAATCGTCAACACCCTTTTTGAAGAATATGTGAAGGTTTTTTTATGCATACAACATAATGGTCTTTAACTGAATTTTAAACAACCAAGAAACTATGTGGTACTGGACACGACAACATTTAGAACCAGCATCCATTATCTCTCAGAAAGTGGCATACGTATCTGCAATATTAATATAACTGTCACAAATTATATGGATATGGAATAATAACAAACTGATGTAAAAATCTCGCAAAAGAAGTGCTTGTTCACTACAATTAGTCCCTCAAGCACCGGTGCAGTAAGATTGTTCAATAGGAAGGCACCTCTACAGCTACGAGTCCCACTTAATTTGGCCTGTCGTGGGACTTGACCGACCTCCCTTCTTCAAGACAGATTCTTATAGAATGAACTACCACCGCCCCCAAAGAGGGTTTCCTTTGTTATACCAGAATATGAAGGGACAAACAATAACATGAACAGGCTACCTGTAATTGTGTTTTTTTATTAGAGCTACGTTAACAAGACGATCTGACCCCTACCACACCGAAGCGCCAGTGATCCCTCTTTTTTCGCAGGGGATGCGTTCCAGAACCACCCACAAAAAAACGAAAATCCGCGCAGTAGAAATGGTTTATGTATTATTTAAATACCAATGTATTGAAATTTCCAACACATAGTGTTTCCAATGGCTGTTTCCGTGGGTGTATTGCAAGTCATTTAGAAGTGTGGTTTACCTTGCCAAGCAATGATAAGTGTCCACCTTCAGAATTACCACATTATACTAACCGGGGACATCATGCATAGCAAAACCAAAGGGAGTCACGGTTGCGCATGAATCTTCTGTTGCATTGTGGTCCAGTACACAATATTACAACTTTTTAGTTCCTCCCCGATACCTATACGCTACATAAACCTTTACCATTCCCTTAATAAACATTCCTACACTGTTCTGTGCATGTATTGTAACTTGACAGTTTAAAAAAAAAAAGAACAAACACGTGATACTTTCACGTATCCTGACGCCTTCTGCACCGGTTGGTGCGAGTGGCTGGCTGCCACCTCCTGCGCTTGAACTCAAGTCATGTCCGCAATGGCGCACATTGCTCGGAGGCGCAGATTGACCAAATGTACCGCAAATAGTAGTAGAAGAACCTGTTGGAACTTCTATGTCAATAAAACATTGTTCCTAATATTTCTACTTGAAACGTTAGCGTTAGTTTGTGTATTTTTCCTGTTTGTGCTGTTACGTTGAGTTAACACTTCCAAATGGAGCTGCAACTCTCGCGACTGCCATGTCTTTCGCTCAATCTGCTTCTACTCGCTTTCGGGAATAACAAACGCGTATAAAGACATCACAGACATGCGCAGTAAAGACGGTTTGTTCCAACATTTCGGAGGAAGTGCTTTCATGCATGCTGATCGGATTACTAATTGACATAAACAGAACCTTCTCATTCAAAATAAAATATTGACCGGAATGGGTTCGATCATGTCCAAATGTTCAGAATGGGGTGTGTACATGAAGCATTTTTTATTCCAATCAGGCTTTGAATCCAATTAAATGTGTCCATATAAACATATCCATTTATAATCATAGACTTCACTATACTAAACCTGTTTTAATGCCTGCCTCAGGTAGACTTATAACTACCGTATTGGCCCGAATATAAGACGACCCTGATTATAAGACGACCCCGTCTTTTTCAAGACTCAAGTTTGAAAAAAGACTGAACACCAAATTTAATTTTTATACAGAAAATGATTACATCTGAAACAAATGATTATAACAATATATTTGAGAGAAAAAGCATGTTATTTTGCCTCATTCAAATCATGCAAAAACTGTCTATCACATC
This sequence comes from Syngnathus floridae, assembly GCF_059516105.1. NCBI lineage: Eukaryota > Metazoa > Chordata > Actinopteri > Syngnathiformes > Syngnathidae > Syngnathus > Syngnathus floridae. Next base: position 598,209 of record NC_142415.1, on the reverse strand, counting down.
TTAATATCTGAACATTTAAATATGTAAACTAAAGTGCAATCACATTTGTAAATTAATGGCTTCTGGTTTTTGGTTTGTGATAAAACAACAAAATTGCAATAAGTGCATTAACCATCAAAGTGAACTCTAACTGTAACTGTAGTCTTGAAACAAATCTGAATAAGGAAAAACATTGCAATAAAATAATGAAACTGCTACCGCTATTGTTGGGGAACCTGAGGACTGTATAGGGTGTTGGCTCGGATGCTTATGCTCTTTTCGCCCCTGGGTTTCGATCAGAACACAGGAGTAAAGATGTGGTTCAGTTTTGATTGCTTGACTGAATTATTGACAAAAAAGTAACAGGCACTGTGGCTCATAGGGGCATACAGGCAAACTGGCAAAAGGGAATGTGAGAGCAGGTGTGTGTAGTGTACATGGGTGAGTCTTTGGGTGTGTGAATGTGATTCTTGTGTGTGTGATTATTGTATGAAGCGTGTGAAGGGTGTGTGGGGTGTGTGTGTATGCGTGTTTGCGTGTGTGTGTGTGTGTGTGTGTGTGCGCGCGTGTTCGTGTGTCTGCTTCTGCAACAGACAGAAATACAGCACGTAAGTCAATGCTCAACTCCTGACGTCACACAACACTAGTAGACGGCACACATTACATAACTATCTGCACGTAACGGTTCCGCTATACTAAATGACCATAAATGAAATACTCTCGGCAACACACACCAAACATAAGTCATTGAGACAACAAAATACAACAAAATAAAAAATTTGCTGGCGCCTTGCCGCTGCGTAATGGCTGTAGTCATGCGTGTACGCTGCTCGGACGATGCGAGGCAAACTTAAAGGAGCGCGCTGGAGCTGTCAATCAAACGGCGCGCACATGAAGCAAACCGCGATCGGACAAACGGCACAAATGGTGGACAGTACCGTATTTTCCGGACTGTAAGTCGCTCCGGAGTATAAGTCGCACCAGCCATAAAATGCCCCAAAAAGTGAAAAAAAACATATATAAGTCGCTCCGGAGTATAAGTCGCATTTTGGGGGGCTCAGGAGTATAAGTCGCATTTTGGGGGGCAATTTATTCGACAAAATCCCACACCAAAAACAGTCATGAACGAGCAACAACAGGCTAAACGATAGCAACAACAGGCTAAACGATAGGTATGCTAACGTGACAAACACAAACAAAGAGCTGAGAACGGGCCTGATGTAACATATAGAGTGATTAAGGACAACTATTACATGAATAACATGTTTATAAAACCATCGGTGTCACTCCAATTCATTAAATCCATCGATCACTCGATACGATAGCAACAGGCTAAACGATAGGTATGCTAACGTGACAAACACAAATGAGGAGCTGAGAACGGGCCTGACGTAACATATAGAGTGATTTAGGACAACCATTACATAAATAACATGTTTATAAAACCATCGGTGTCACCTCAATTCATTCAATCCATCGATCGTTCTTTGTCAACAATGGCTGCGCGCGGCTGAGGGCGCTTGCACTTCAAAATATTCCACAGGCTCATATAACGATAGATAAACTATATTTCAAATAACTATAATATAAGCAATAATATTATCAAACCATCCGTGCACTTTAAATCCATTAAATCCATCGATCAAATTCCTCGTCCTTTGTCAACATCGCCGCGTGTGCGCCCTAACGTCAGCCTCGTCTTTATTCCACAGATCTAGTATATAACTATATGGTAGCGTTAACAGAGTACAAGGATAGACGTGAGTTTGGTAAACGGCTCTTTATTCCACAAAACAAACTTCCAAGCGTGTGGCGGCGTGGACTTCCAGACACGAGAGCTCTATGGCAGAGGACCGGGCGTGCGTAATGGCCATGTCCGAGCCCCATGCACCGTTCGCGGACAGCCACTCGGCCGAGCGCCAGCCCCCGACTCAGTAGAGTAGGACCGGGCGTGCGTAAAAGCCATAATAGTTTTTCAAACCTTCTATGTCACTCCAAATCCTTAATTCCTTTAAACTCTTTGTCCTTCGTGTCACTTAGAAATGATCACCGCTAATGATGCCGGTCGTCCTTACGTGGGTCGTGCCGCGCGGTGCCACTGACGTCACTTGAAATAGTAATCCATTGGTACATCACGGTCCTCCAAACTTTCTTTCTGCTGCTTGATTACTGTTTTCAGCTGCATATTTTACAACTCGAAGTTTGTAACTTGCAAAATATGACTTTCTTTTTGGTGCCATTTTTCTTAAACCCACCCAGTTGATGAGTCATGGCCAACGGTGAAACTTAAAGCGCCCTCATCCAGTTTCGTCTGAAAATATAATTTTTTTCAGATGTAGTTTTTAGTTTTGTTTATTTGGTTGTTTTATCAAAGACAAAGTGTGTTTTATTGTCAATTTTTTTTTTCATATACCAAGACACACAAAGAGATTGAAATTACGTTCCCACTATCCCTCGGTGAGATAGTACACATATGCATACAAGCAACACAAAAAACCCAAGAAGGCATAAACAATGAATAAATAAGAGTGTTGAATAAATGATAAATAAATAATAATAAATAATAATAATAAATATAAGAGGAGCAAACAGACAGTGGACTTGGATATGGTGCTTTAAAGTGTTAATTGCTTTATTTGATGTTTTCTCTATTTTTTATGTTTTGAATATGTTCACGATAAAGATATAAAAGCATGTTAAGTGATCAACTATACTAAAAATAACATGGGAAGTGGTCAACTATACTTTTAAGTGATGTCTTAATGATCAAGTAAAAATTTGTGAAAAAAAAACATATATAAGTTGCTCCTGAGTATAAGTCGCCCCCCCACCCAAACTATGAAAAAAACGCGACTTATAGTCCGGAAATTACGGTAGTAACAATGAAATGTATATACTCACTTTGTGTCAAAGACGCACACGATCACAGCAACATACTCAGTCGATACCAGCAACCTTTAACTTACCGCTGCGCACAAGTGAATGGGTATAATGTCTCGACCTCGAATGTAAGACGACCCCCACCTTTTCAGTCTTATTTCAATGCAAAAAACATCGTCCTATATTCGGGCCAATATGGTACATTTGCTGACATGATTACCCACTAACTCATTCCAAGTTCACCCTTTGCCAAATGCTTTTTGAAATATCTGGGCACACACACACTTGCAGAGAGTACATGCACTGCATTATGATTTCCTAACAGGCGAGTTTATTTGTGTTATATGAATGTTAACAAATAATTCTCAATTTTTATTCGGTTTTTGAATTAAAAAAGAAAATAACAAATTCAATCCCCACATATTCTATGTTTGCATTTTTGAATATACAAAGTATTACAATTCAGGATTTTACATTTTTTACAAAAATGAGTAAAATCACAAATTGGACACATGTTGATTATCCAAGGGGAAACTAAAACCAACTCCACAAGCTTCGCTACGACCAGGCACTGTGGGACTCACACAGATAGAGTGGTGCCTTCACAATGTGCTAGCTCATTACATATTAGCACCTCTTCCCTTCATCAACACGTCTGTTGTATATAGAGAGATAAAGGCCTTAGATTCTGCTTTGGGAATGTGAAAATGACTCAGTGACTCCCCTCCTTTAGGTTGTCTTTCTCAGCTAGGAAAGTGAAATGCGTGAACTTCACCACAGGAAACAGCAGCCAACGTTTGCTGGCTACGATTGGCTTAATCAGCTCGTTATCATGTGCTCCTTATCAAAATGGCTTCAGGCTGCATTCCCTACATACACTGCTGTAGTTGCAAGGAACGCAGGTGACGGCTCGTCATCTCACAGTGTAACGAAAGGAAGTGTCCATGGGGAAATTATTGCCTCCCTCCAGTACTGGTTGAGTCTGACACCAAAGCGCATGCACCATAGGTCGATGGAATACTACTCTGTTCACGGTAATTCTGGTAATTATGCTAAAGATGGTTGGAGTGGGTAGTCACGGAACCTGCTCAGTTTAATATGGGTCTCTCTATGGTACTGGGTCGACGACATTAATGTCCTGTATTGGGTTGTAGATGAAAGATTTGATTGAAGATGTATTGAAGAAATCTCAGGGGAATGTGTGTAATTGAATAGGAAGGGGATTAGGGAAGTCGATAGATGGATATATCAGATGGATGTGTACGTACAGTCTACATCCATTAGTTTCTCAAGACAGAAAGAAATCACAAATATGAAGGATCATTTTATTTTTTGAAATTTGTCTTATTGTCTGACATGTATGCTGTCAGCGTGGCTCTAAAAGCTATCCTGGAGATTTTTTTTGATAGATTTAGCAGTGTTTTAAAATTGTCAAAGGCATGGAAGAGACTGTTCGATTCGTTCAACATTACATTTTTCCATTGTTTAAATACCACTTAGTGAAGCTCCTCAGACTTAGTGATGTTTCTGCAAAGACACATTTGGTCTAATATGTTAAGATCCTGAAAAAATAAGAATACTTGGCCAAAAAATACTTCAAGAGTAAAATGAGGTTTCTTAAATGCAGCATTTTTTAGTCATTACTACAAGATTCACTTGTTCTCATAATTTAGGTTGGTGTAAAATCAATGGTCAGTGTGGCAAGACCTTCAGCACGCTAATTAGTCATATTTTGTTAAATTTCTAGTTATTGCAATACCTTGTCATTTTAAAGCTATAGATTTCATTTCCCTTTGGAGAATGACTTTGATTGCAACCTTTTACAAGGAGTGCTAAGGTGTGTGTTCACCCTCTCTATCATATTGCATGTGCTGTTGAGGGCACCTTCCTGCAGCTCTTCATTTTGAATATGGACATCCAGTTTCTCTTTGGATTGTTTTACATAATGTGTTCTATGTGCCCTCTCTGCATCCATTGCAGCCTCGTGATCCTGGAAGGGAAATCCTCCCATCTGTGGTCTCTTCTCAAGACTTTTCCACAGTAGGGTTTTTTTTTTTAGTTTTTGCCCTCCTGGGAGTTTAAGATCAAAGTCAAAGGGGATGTTGAGAATAATTGTCAATTTTTGTACATGTGAAGCCCTTTGAGACTTGTCTGTGATTTAGGGCTATATAAATAAACTTGACTTGACTTGACTGTTGGCTTTCGGTTGTTCAGCAGCAGATCTCCGCTTTGGCGCTCGGGAGGCACTGGATATCTCTCCCAGGGCGGTCCTCTTCGTAGACATCTTTGCAGATGTTACTGTTAGTCCACAAAAAAAAAGCTTTTTCACAATTGGTCGCACACACTGCTTCATGTTTGCTCAAAAGAGAATCGAGTGCAGGGTGGCTCCCCCGCTTTAGTTTCTGCACATTGGCGTAACCTTGTGCACAATAAAATAGTGCCAACAATAAAACAACACAGTACTATGGCAAACATCACACTCAACATTGGCAACAGGTTGAAAGGTAGTGAAGACTACCATATTTAAAAGAGGCTTTGTGCTTTGGGTAGTTTTTGACAGCTTTCATCATGAAACATTTGAGAGAGTACCGCTACTGCAATAGCAAAATCCGAAAAAGAAATCTATAATTTTGGGGATGCCAGAAACCCCATTTTTATGATTTAACTTGTCACAGAGCATAGAAATTGGATGTACATGTCCATCTTGCTTGACATTGTATTTAAAACTTGGTACTGAAATGACCCAGGCGCAAGGAAATGCCATGGCTTCATGTCAACCCTTAAATCTTTCAAAAGCTCCACATTTGCATGTACATGTACACTCACAGCCCGGCAAGGGAATTTTTTGTTTCCGTTTCTTTTTGGGTTTCAAAAATGTTTACACGAGCTGAAAAGTTCTCTCCGTCGCCTCTCATCTCGTCTGCGCTATGCTGGCACCGCTTTGCATGCTGCTTTGCATGCTGCTTTTGCACCCGCCCTTTCAGATGAATTATTTAAAGATGTAAAAGCAGCAATTGCAATTAAGCCGTTCACGAAACCCGAAAAATGAACTGTGTAGAAATCTTGCACAAAAATTTCAGATGCAGTCCTGGGTCCTAAGTGTTCTTCAATTGTCATGAAAGTCTGCAATTACATTACCACCAGGGATCGCCAGTTGTTGGCAAGATGTGGGCGGACCAAGATAGTTGGTTGTCAAGTATTTTCTCAACATTCTTGACAGTTTGCTGTTATCAGTTAGTGAAGGCAATTAGAAAGCAAAGCTTTGAAGGCATGTGTTATGGCTATCGGAAGGGGAAACAAATAGTAATTACAATATAGAGACTACCCCACGTATGTTGTTGGCTGATTGTTTTCTTGAGGAAAAAGAAACTATTGCGCTTTGTGAGTCAGTTTTTGATGATTATATTTGAAAAAGTCCCTCGAAGGAGAGCTGCTTGAAGCAGTTGCAGGCCTTTTAGTCCACACTCAAACTAGGGTGTTGTTCATCAAAAGAGAACTTGAGGAAAAGTCAGGTCAGGGTGAAGATTTTCCAGAAATCTCCCTTCCGTGTTTGTGTGTAGACAGTGAAAACAAAGCTTTCTATTTAATGTGCAACATTCTTCCATGTATACTAACACAATAAAAAATAGATTCTTTCATGTATGTTTATGTATACTTATGTTGCTTTTTCAGGCCTCTGATTGGTTGTGTTTTCATGTTGTGTGTGTGTGCGTGTGTGTGTGTGTGTGTGTGTGTGTGCGTGTGTGTGTGTGTGTGTGTGTGTGTGTGTGTGTGTGTGCATGCGTGCGTGTGTGAATGCGTGTGTGTGTGCATCTTTTTTTTTAAACCCAAAACTTTAATTAATATTCAGTATATGTTACTGAAAAGATACAGTTGTCTGGAAGAGCTGTTTGTCCTATGGACTGCTATACGTCTCCTTCACATAAACTTCATTTGGGCACTCAGCTAACATCTTCCCTTGATTACTCCCCTACAGTGCCTTTTCGTGAGGCTCCTGCATACTCCAAACGACGCCAAGGTCCATCATCTGGCAACAGCAGTGGAAACAGCAAATCCCCCGCATCGTTATCAGCTCCGAGGGTCCTGCTGCGCTCCAACAGTGACAACAATTTGACCGTCAGTCAGTATCAGCAGCAAGGTTCACCCAGGCACCGGGGACAACAACATCCTCAGCAGCACCCAAACAAGGTCCCCCAGCAGGGTCACTCGCAGCCTGGCTCCTCAGCTTTACATCGCAGCCTGTCACCTCAGCTGCTTCAGCAGATGCCCAGCGGCAGCCCCAATGGCAATGTGGTTGTTCGGACCATGGGAAGGGGGTCGAGGAGCCGGTCACCCTCCCTCAGCCGACTGGGAGATGATGTCCGACGGGCTATACCCTCACAGCGCCAACCCAGGTGAGCGTCTTCAACTTAGCATCGTCATGTTGAACACTGTAAAAAACAAAAAAACAAACAAAAAAACATACGACTTAAAACAGTGATTAAAGTTGGAACATTTTTAAAATAGAAATGTACATTTATGGTTACTTTACTAATAGTATTAGTAAGCATAACAAACCAACCAAGTTTGTTTGCTCCAAAACAATTTGCTGAGTTGTTTTTACTTATATTTTTAAGTTGAGACAATTAGTTCTGTGAATTCTTACTTTTGTGTTGAAAGTGTGGGAAAGCCAATTTTAACTGCACAACCTAAATTATTTGCTTGAATTGCACAACCTAAGATTTTATCATTTGTTCCCTTCATTTTTTTGTTCAGTTTGTTATCTACCTTATTCCCAAGTGCTCTCATTGGGGAAATAAGTACCGTATTTTTCGGACTATAAGTCACTTTTCCCCCCATAGTTTGGGTGGGGGGGGGACTTATACTCAGGAGCGACTTACTATATGTGTAATTATTCACACATTTTTACTTGATCATTGGCACATTACTTACTAGTATAGTTGATCACTTCACGTGTTTTCACTTTAAAACGCATGAGGGCGCACGATGGCTGTGGAATAATTGGAGCCTCACTGACAATGAGTTCCATTCATTGACTACTGGAGTCAGGAGATTTAATGATTTGGAGTGACACAGATGGTTCGATAATCTTGTTATTTATGTTATAGTTATTTGATAGTTTATTTAGAGTAGCAACGTCTATGTTGTTAGACTTCAGTAGTTTCCGATTGTCTAGCAAGGCCGTGAAGGCAGCAGGGGGGGGGTTACCGGAAGAGCGATCCAGGGCACTTGTCTATAGCACTGTGTGTTGGCTCGTATGTTGAGCTCTCTTTTGTGAAATAAAGAGCCGGTTACCAAACCCACGTCTTGCCTGGTACTTTGGTAACGCTACAATAGAGTTATATAGTGTATAACTTTATTGTACTCCCCGGGAGTCCCAGCCGCAATTGGCGGCATTCGGGGAGTTTGCACCGCAATCGGAGGCATTCGGGAGTCCCCGCCGCAATTGGCGGCATACGGGCTTTCCCAGCCACAATCAGCGGCATACAGGGGGTCGGCGCCGCAATCGATGGCATTCGGGAAGTCCCAGCCGCAATCGGGAGTCCGCGACAAAATCGGTGGCATTCGGGGGTTCGGCGCCGCAATCGGCAGCATACGGGGAGTCCCTGCCGCAATCGACAGCATACGGGGAGTCCCAGCCGCAATCACAATCGGCAACATTCGGGGAGTCCGCGTGCAATCGGCTGCATTCGGGGAGTCCACGCCACAATCGGCGGCATACGGGTAGTCCCAGCCGCAATCGGCTTTTTTTTAAGTGACACAGAGGTCAAAGATTTCAATGGATTTAATGATTTGGAGTGACACGGATGGTTCGATGAAATTGTTGTTTATATTATAATTTGATATATAGTTTACATATAGTTATATGGGCCTGTGGAACTGACGTCAACGGCTCACCGCACACACTTCCGGGGTTAGAAGCGCCGGTGTTTACACAAAGGACGAAGATTCCAATGGATTTAATGATTTGGAGTGACACGGATGGTTCGATGAAATTGTTGTTTATATTATTGTTATTTGATATATAGTTTATATCTAGTTATGTGGGCCTGTGGTACAATTTGAACTGCAACTGATGACGAGTCCGACGTCAGCGGCATGACGCACATGTGGCATTGTTTACACAAAGGATGAAGAATTCTATGGATTTAATGATTTGGAGTGACACAGATGGTTTGATAAACGTGTTCTTTACGTTATACAGTGGAGCCTCGGTTTTCGAACACAATCCGTTCCAGAAGGCTGTTCAAAAAATGAATCGTTCGAATTCCGAATCCTATTTTCTCATTACAAATAATGGAAAAAAAAATAATCCGTTCCAAGCCAAAAAAAACCCTGCCTTTTTTAAGCATTTTTTCATTTGCGCATTTTTGTCCAATCGCGCAACTGCAGCGCCCCGCCGAACGCGCAACCGTAGCGCATCGCCGACCGCGCAACTGCACCGCGCTGGTCGCATTATTGTGACAGAGCCGTTGCTGAAATTTAGAAAATATTTTTAAAGTCCTGCTGTACTTTCCAAAATTTAAGTGGACATCAGTGCGCAGGGAGCTTAATTTGGTCCGATCGTGCAACCGCAGCGTGCTGGGCGCTCAGTGTCGCATTGCTTTATGAGCGTCTTTGTGTTTTAGGATGGCTTTACTGCTCCAACTTGCTTCCTTTGGAGGCATGATTAGAGTTGATGCAATCCTCAGAGTAACGAGAACGTAATAATAAACGGAGTCAGTTGGCATGCGGGTCCTCTCGGCTCATCTCGCGAGGTTCGACCTCCGAATTTCGTCCGACATCCGAAGCAAAAAATGTTGTTTGAAAACTGGGACGTTCGAAAACCGAGGCTACACTGTAGTTATTTGAATCACTGTTAATGTTACGTCAGGCCCATTCTCAGCTCCTCTTTTGTGTTTATGTCACGTTAGCATACCGTATCGTTTAGCCTGTTGTTGCTGGTTCATGTCTGTTCTTGGTGTTGGATTTTGTCAAATAAATTTTCCCCAAAATGTGACTTAAACTCAGGATGTATATATGTTTTTTTCCCCTTTACGGTGCATTTTATGGCTGATGCGACTTGTACTCCAGAGCAACTTTTAGTCCGAAAAATACGGTCTGTTAGGAACTTCCGATAAGAGACTTCCAGTCAAATGCTCCATTGCTTACAATGAATTTCACTTCACAGAGTGGTGTATTTGAACGGTTTTCTACTCCCCTTTTTACGAGCGATCATTAGTCCTCATTGCATCGAAAAATGTCTTGTACGTCTTGGGAGCTCGTTCCGCTGCTAGCGGTTGTACTAACAGGCAGAAGAAGTTGAATCTGTTAGTACAATAGCCCTTGCTTTCCCGGATGAGAAAAGAGTGCGCTTGTGACTCCAATGCTTCTAGCATCTACCCGGGAATGAAGAACACAGACAAATTAGTCAGACCATGTTCCTGCATTAAACCACTGGAGGACATTCAATGGCTGAGTGCCACAATAACATTGGGTTTTATTTAAATGTGTGTGGAAGACTTTTGTATTTGTCAACCTTTGAAATTATTAGGAGGATTGCTGCAATATTCGGGATTTTATGGACAATAACGAGCATGTGTGTGTAAGAGTTAGGGTTAGGGTTAGAAGAAGGAAGAAGTTTAGCCCGTAACATTTTATACTAATTGAAGCTGATTGAAGTTGACATAAGTGGAGATGTTCACATGAACTTTGAAGAAGGATTGCAGTTGTATGACATTGTGCGATTTGAAGCTTGTTTAATGAAGCGTCCTGGTCATGTGGGTACAATGCAGTGGAAAGTGGTTTGGCTGCAAACAGATACATCTGCTTGAAGCTAAACAAAATTATCTCCACCATCTTTTAACAAAACGTAACCAACTTCATTACTGTGGAGCCCAAAGAGCTTTTCAAATTCCTCACGTCTGAAGCTACAAAAGTTTGTTATGTAGTTAGATGTGACTGTAACTGGCCACTTTTTTTGTCATCCTCCTACCCCGCTAGATTGAAACGTGTTGCTGTGTTTGAGGTTACACTTTTTAAGTAATTTATGTGAACTAATCTTTAAAGTAATACATTTAAGAACTGAGAGGTGAGAAGAAAACGCCAACTGTGTCCTCATAGCACATTGGGGCTTGCTGTCATACAGCATCCCCTCTTTGTTAAACAATAAAGATGGTATGTTACGTGGTATCTGTTTGTGTGTGTTACAACCTTCACCTGATTTGTTTGTGTCCGTCCACTATCTGCGGCATGAGTGAGCGCATGTGATCGGCAGAGGATTAAAGTGTGACGGGTGTTTATCTTGGAGCGATGGAACTGTCAATCCCGATTAAGACACATGCTCACTGCCCTCTTCCTCTGCCTCCTCGTCCTCCTCCTCTTCCTTGGCAGATGGACTCATTTGGAAACACTGTTGAACCAACACTACCCACTCTCTGTGCAATCATCAAAGAGAGGGAGATAGACTGTATATTATAGAGAGGAAACAATATAAAGAATATGGAGTAGGCTTTTGATGATGTCTGAAAAAAATCAAAGAATGAAGCGTTTACAGTCATGCCAAGGGGGTGTGGAAGAAAGTGCAAAAGGATGGAGGAAGACGGTTGTCTCACAAAGGCTCCAGCACGCCCGCAACCCCCGTGGGGACAAGTGGTAGAGAAAATGAATGGATGGATGGATGTCTTTATTATATATTTTAGTTAAAAATATTTATATATTATATATATATGTTAAGTGAAGTCTTGAAAGACTCTCAAGCCCATTCATGTTTTGTGAAATCTCAAAAAATAATAATAAATGTAAGCAAGTCAAAAAGCTTGCCTTTATTTTTGTTGTTTCTAATCTAATTAATGTCAACGTTAAAATATAAACTTCAAATTAAATGGCAAAACCAGGTGTCATTTTCATTTCAAGCAGAGTTGTCGCTATCTGCTGAACGTAACTATTATTTACTTATTTTGTATTGTTTCATGTTTTGTGTTAAATGCTGCTTACTCTGTATCCATTGCAGCCTGGTCAACCTGGTCCTCATCTCAAGGTTTCTCATTTTTCCTCATTCAGGGTATTGTGAGTTTTCCTTGCCTTCTTGGGAGTTAATGTTAGGGGAGGTTGAGAATAATTGTCAATTTTGCACGTGAAGCCCTTTCAGACATACCGTATTGGCCGGAATATAAGACGACCCTGATTATAAGACGACCCCCTCTTTTTCAAGACCCAAGTTTGAAAAAAGACTTTTTGAACAACAAATTAAATTTTTATACAGAAAATAATTACATCTGAAACAAATGATTATAACAATATCTTCGAGAGAAAAGGCATATTATTTTGCCTCATTCAAATCATGCAAAAACTGTCTGACATCTTAATATCTGAACATTTAAATATGTAAACTAAAGTGCAATCACATTTGTAAATGAATGGCTTCTGGTTTTCGAAACGTAAATAAACCAATCTACTGTGATAAAACAACAAAATTGCAATAACTGCATTAACCATCAAAGTAATAATAATAATAATAATAATGATAATAATAATAATTAATACTTCATTAAATTTGTATAGCGCTTTTCAAAAACCCAAAGACGCTTACAGGGAACAAGGCAAAGACATACAGGAGGGGAGGGGGACGGGGAAGAGGCAATGGGATAAAATTAAGAAGAGGAAACCAGTTATGGGTAGGGGAGGTCATAGGCTTGAGAGAAGAGGTAAGTTTTAAGACGGGACTTAAATATGGGTAGTGTGGGTGAGTCACAGACAGACTGAGGGAGAAAGTTCCAGAGTCAGGGTGATGTGCAGAAGAAGGCTCTGTCACCGAAGAATTTGAATTTAGATTTTTGGGACTGCCAGACGTGAAGTATTGGAGGATCGGAGGGGACGGTTGGGGCAAGGAGGTCGGATAGGCAAGTGGGAGCCAGGTGGTGAAGGGCTTTGAAGGTGAGGAGGAGTATCTTGAAGATGATACGGTCCTTAATGGGGAGCCAGTGAAGAGAGTGGAGAACAGGAGTGATGTGTTCATGAGACCGGGTGTGGGAAAGGAGGCGGGCAACAGAGTTTTGGACTAGTTGAGGTCTATGGAGTGAGTGAGCAGTGATTCCAGTGAGAAGGGAGTTGCAGTAGTCGAGCCGGGATGAGATGAAGGCGTGGATGAGGCATTCAGCGGCAGGGAGAGAGAGGCAGTGCCAGATTTTGACGATGCGTCTGAGGTGGAAGTAGGAGGTCTTAACAACTGAGCTAACATGAGGGTGGAAGGACAGTGTAGGGTCAAAAATAATAAATATAATAAGGTTGCGTGCCAGAGGGGAGGGAGTGATGTTTGAGGAGTCAATAGTGAGTGTGATGGATCCAGTTTTATTAAGGGAGGATTTAGTGCCTATGAGGAGGAGCTCTGTTTTGTCACTGTTGAGTTTGAGAAAGTTGTGGGTCAGCCATGTTTTTATTGTAGAGATGCAGGTTTCAAAGTGGGTGAGGGGAGGGTTTTGGGTTGGTGTGGTGTGGTGCGTATATAGATCTGGGTGTCATCAGCGTAGCAGTGGAAGTCCAGATTGAGTTTGCGGATGACATTACCAAGGGGAAAGAGATTAAGATTAATAGGAGGGGGCAAAGAACTGAGCCTTGGGGGACCCCCTGTGTAACTGGGGAGAGGATGGATGTGTGGCCGGAGAGAGAGATGAACTGGTTTCTGTTGGCGAGATAGGAGGTGAGCCAGTCGAGTGCAGTGCCCTCAACACCTAGTTGGCGCAGCCTTTGAAGGAGGATGGAATGGTTCACAGTGTCAAAGGCTGCGCTAAGGTCGAGTAGTAGTAGGATGTTGAGGGCACCAGAGTCTGCAGAAATGAGGAGATCCTTGGTGACTTTAACAAGAGCTGTTTCGGTGCTGTGAAGTGGGCGGAATCCGGACTGGAAGGGTTCATAGAGGTTGTTGGACTGGAGATGGGTGTGGAGTTGGGCGGAGAGGTTGATTGGGTCCAAGGTGGGCTTTTTGAGGACGGGGGTGATGGCTGCAAGCTTATAGACAGTGGGAAAGTGGCCAAGGGATAGAGACTGATTAAAAAGGGTGGTGAGGTGAGGGAGGAGGACAGGGAGGCAGGCCTTAGTTAAGGTCGTTGGAAGGGAGTCAAAGGAGCAGGTGGTTGTCTTGGATGCAGTGATGATGTCTAGGATGGTGGAGGAGTCAACAAGGGAGAAGGCAGTGAGAGAGGGGGAGGGCGGGAGGTCAGGAAGGGGGGGCAGGAGAGCAGGGGAGGTGGGGGAGGAGGAGTTATTGATGGTGTCGGTCAGAGAACTATTGAATTGGGCGATTTTGTTGTTAAAGTTGACAAGGAAGGAGTTACAGAGGGCGGGTGAGGAGGGTGGCTTGGTGGCTGGAGCAATTTGTTGACGGTGGAGAACAGTATGCGGGGGTTCCGGTTGGTGTTATTAATGAGAGATGAGAAGTAAGCAGATTTGGCAGCAAGAAGAGCATCACGATAGGAGGAGATGTGTTGTTTCAAGGTTTCAGCATGGACGGTGAGGCGGGTTCTTTTGTGGAGGCGTTCGAGTTGACGGCCAGTTTGTTTCATGGAACGGAGTTACGGGGTGTACCATGGGGCAGAGTTAGTGAATGTAACAGAGGAAGTTTTCCAGGGGGCTAGGGAATCAAGGGAATCAGAAAGGATGTTGTTGAGCATGATGGCAAGGTCATCAGGGGAGAAAGAAGTGGGGTCGGAGGGAAGGGCAGAGGATAAGAGCTGGAAAAGCGTGATTGGGTTGACAGTCTTGATGTTGCGGTAGGAGATGGTGCGTTCTGTGGAATTATGAGGCGAGGGTAGAGGGGCGGAGAAGAGGATGCAGAGATGATCTGACAGTGGAAAAGTGAGAGGACGGGGGTTGGATGTGCGTGGAAAGGAGGAGCATATTATATCCAGGGTGTGGCCTTTGGTGTGGGTGGGAAAGTTGATGTGGTGGGTGAGATGGAAGCAGTCCAGAAGGGAGATGAAGTCAGACGTCAGTGGAGCAGTTGGCTGTTCGATGTGGATGTTGAAGTCACCGATGAGTAGGAGGTGATAGGAGACTGAGGATACGATGGTGAGGAGTTCAGAGAGTTCAGAAAGAAAAGACGGATGTGACTTTGGGGGGTGGTAAATGAGAACATCAGTAGTAGAGTCGGGGAGGGAAAAAGCGAGATATTCAAAGGATGAAATAGATGGGAGGTTGAGGTCTAATTCAGTGATGGCTAGGGACTGCTTATGAAGGGCAGCAATACCACCTCCTCGCCCAGAGAGGCGGGGTTTGGCGATGTAGCTGTAGTTGGACGGAGTGGCTTGGTTGAGAGTAAAAAAAAATCCAGGGGCTGTTGCCATGTTTCACAGAGAAGGAGCAGATCCAAGTTATTGTCCAAGAGTAGTTAAAAAATAACTAGGGATTTGTTGGAGAGGGAGCGACAGTTCAGCAGTGCAAGGGAGATGGATGAAGAAGCGGGGGTGGGGGAGCGGAGATTGTTGAGGTTGACAGTACGGGAGGTGGGGGTGATGGGGGGGGGGGGGGGGTGCGAGGTAGTCCAGAAAGAAGGGATGGGTGAGCCATCAGGGAAATGTCGGTTAAAAGATAGTCCAGAGCTACGGTGGCTGTAGCGGCGACGGCGGAGGATCCCAGCCTTGCTGGCAGCTGAGGCAGCAGCAGGGAGACGTTGATTATTGTTGAGGTGATGAAGATCAGCAGCAGTGTAGACAATTGGGCGAGAAGTTGGTGGAATAAAAGCCCGGAGTAGCCGAAGTGATAGTTCATGGAGGAGATGAGACGTGGCAGCAGCTGGGAATAATCCAGATAAAATGCTAGGAGTGGCTAGTAGCTGGTTAGCTAGAAGTTGGTAGGCAGTGAAATGCATGGAAGCAGCAGTGGACCGAGAAGTGATGTTGGTGGAGTGGGTGGTGGTGTTGATCGATCCCGACTGTACCCGCGCAAACGGCAAGCCCCAGTGTGTCATGGCGGCACACAGCCGAGCCACGACCGGCAAGCTCTCAGCGAGCGGGTGCTCCCCCTGAGGACGCCAGCCAAGTGGCCAGAAGGTTGGGTTAGAGCTGTTTGCCGAGCCAAGAGCGAGCAGCAACAGGCTCAGAGCCGGGAGGTAGGAGGATCTGGTGGTGGGTTGGCTAGCTGGCTAGCGTAGCTCGTAGTCCGAGGGAGCGGGAACAGAGAGGTGCGAGCAGAGCTGCAGAGATACGCGGTGGGCAGGTGAAGAGGCGAGAAAAAAATAAAAGAAAAAATGGGCACACTTAAAACGGGAAACACAAAACAGATAGGGGACAAACAAATAGCGGACACGGTTCGGGGTAGAAGCGGCAGTCAACAATCCAGACGCCAGCGTTGCTCTAACCCGGAAGACAAAAAAAGACGTGGGAGGAAAGTGAAGTCTAACTGTAACTGTAGTCTTGAAACAAATCTGAATAAGGAAAAACATTGCAATAAAATAATGCAAACTGCTACCGCTATTGTTGGGGAACCTGAGAACTGTATAGGGTGTTGGCTCGGATGGTTATGCTCTTTTCGCCCCCGGGTGTCGATCAGAACACAGGAGGGAAGACGTGGTTCAGTTTTGATTGCTTTACTGAATTATTGACAAAAAAGTAACAGGCACTGCGGCTCATAGGGGCATACAGGCAAACTGGCAAAAGGGTATAGGCACATGTTTGGTCGTAAGGATGTGAGAGCAGGTGTGTGTAGTGTACATCGGTGAGTCTTTGGATGTGTGAATGTGGTTCTTGTGTGTGTGTTTATTGTATGAAGCGTGTGAAGGGTGTGTGGGGATTGTGTGTGTGTGTGTGTGTGTGTGTGTGTGTGTGTGTGTGTGTGTGTGTGTGTGTGCGCGCGTGCGTGCGCGTGCGTGCGTGTGTGTGTGTGTGTGTGTGGTGTGTGTGTGGTGTGTGGTTCTGCAACAGAAAGAAATACAGCACGTAAGTCAACGCTCAACTTCTGAAGTCACACAACACTAGTAGACGGCACACATTACATAACTAACTGCGCGTAACGGTCCCGCTATACTAAATAACCATAAATGAAATACTCTCGGCAACACACCAAACATAAGTCACCGAGACAACAAAATACATTTGCTGGCGACCGTTAGTCACCGTGCCGCTGCGTAACGGCTAATCGTACGATGTGAGGCAAACTTAAAGGAGCGCGCCGAAGCTATCAATCAAATGGCGCACACACGAAACAAACCGCGACCAGACAAACGGCACAACAGTAGAAGTACTAACAATGAAATATACATATATACCGTATTTTCCAGACTATAAGGCGCACCGGACTATAAGGCGCACCTTCAGTAAATGGCCCATTTTAAAACTTTGTCCATATATAAGGCGCACCGGACTATAAGGCGCACCTTCAATAAATGGCCCATTTTAGAACTTTGTCCATATATAAGGCGCACCGGACTATAAGGCGCACCATTACTGCGTTAATTTTCTCAGACAGTCCTGTATAGGGGCCGACCATTCGCACCGACATTCCACGAACCATTACCATTGTGAATATATCCTTTACTATATCCTTTGCAGATAGGTTGATATTGCAAATGAGAATCTGTTGTCAATTGTACTACCAGAAAAGTTAAAGATTAAAATAATAACAAATTAACAATTTTATGAAAGTTGAATAAATTTTATAGTAGATGTATTAAGTTTGTTTTATTGTTGTTATTGTTGTATGAATAAGAAGGGTGATATTGGTGTTTGTGACTGCAGTAAACAGGCCAGGTTGCATCATTCAAATCAAATCATTCTCCATTTTAACTCTTTTACTCTTCAACTTCAAACAAATTACTTTATAATCACAAAATAATGATCCATAGACTTTTTGATTCATGATTCATAGTCTTCAGCGGGCCACTTATGATCGATTTTATGACACAATGCTTCAGGCCAGTTTAAATTTAGACTTCCGGCCAAATGCGGCCTGCGGGCCGGAATTTGGTCTGTATATAAGGCGCACTGGACTATAAGGTGCACTGTCGGCTTTTGAGAAAATCTGAGGTTTTTAGGTGCGCCTTATAGTCCGGAAAATATGGTACTCACTTTGTGTCAAAGACGCACACAATCACAGCAACATACTCAGTCGATACCAGCAACCTTTAACTTACCGCTGCGCACAAGCTCTAGCAATCGCGATAAGCTGAGGTAACTCACGCGAGACTTAAGGCGCGGTGACGCAACTTCGCTTTAAAGATATCTGGCGTCATCTAGCATTGTGAATGATTATAATGTCTAGACCCTGAATGTAAGACGACCCCAACTTTTTTAGTCTTATTTAAATGCAAAAAACACCATCTTATATTCGGGCCAATACAGTAATTGTGATTAAGGGTTATATAAATAAATTTGACTTCACTTAACTATTAAAGAAACACTACTTTTAAAATCAGGTAATCAATTAATAAGGCTATTTTGGATATGGAGCTAGGCGGCATGTTTGAGCGCTGGTTAGCACGTCCGCCTCACAGTCCAGAGGTTGTCAGTTCGATTGCGGCTCCAGCCTTGGAGTTTGCATTATTTCCCCGTGCCTGCGTGGGTACTCCAGTTTCCTCCCACATTCCCAAGACATGCATGGTAGGCCAGACATCCAAAATTGTCTGTGGGTGTGAGTGTTTGACTACTTGTTCAAAATTCAAGATTCAAGAATTTTTATGTTTGAGCGTGCCAAACAAGGAATTTGGCTTCGGTACATCACAGCCTCTGTTCAACATTTAGGTGACTAACAACACTCAGGACGTGAGTGAATATGACAAATATTCTCAAACATCCCCTGATATTAAACTCCCAGGAGGGCAAGGAAAAACTCAAAACTCCAACTAGGGGAAATGAGAAACCTTGAGAAGAGACCACAGATGGGAGGATCCCTCTTCCAGGATGACCAGGCTGCAATGGATGCAGAGAGGACACATAGTACAAATAATGTAGACAATTCAAAAAAGGTGTGGAGAGTAGGATGTTATTGCACAGCGATGACTGAGACTCTTAAGAGTGGTGTGAGTTCATCAGAGCGACAGCCTGGGGGAAGAACCTGTCTCTGTGTCTGCTGGTTTTGTCGTACAGAGCTCTATAACGCCGTCCGGAGGGGAGCAGTTCAAACAGACTGCAACCTGGGTGAGAAGGGTCTGTAGAGATGTTACTTGCACGTTTGCTGGTCCTGGACAGGTACAAGTCTTGAATAGATGGGAGGTTGATTCCAATGATCTTTTCTGCAGTCCTGATTGTCCGTTGCAGTCTGTGCTTGTCCCTTTTGGAGGCCGATCCAAACCAAACAGTGATGGAGGTGCAGAGGACAGACTGGCAGTATAGAAGGTCTTCAGCAGTTCCCGCGGCAGGTTGAACTTCTTGAGCTGTCTCAGGAAGTACAGCCTCTGCTGGGCCTTCTTCCGGACAGAGTCTATGCGGCTGGTCCATTTCAGGTCACGAGAGATTGCGGTTCCCAGGAACTTGAAGGTGTCTGTGGAGAGAATAGTATTACTGCGGATAGTGACGGGTGAAAGTGAAGCGTCTCGCCTGAAGTCCACTGTCATCTCCACAGTCTTGAGTGGGTTCAGCTCCAGGTGGTTTTGGCTGCACCAGTGAACCAGCCGCTCCACCTCCTGTCTGTACGCAGTCTCGTCACCGTCCCGGATCAGTCCGATGAGTGTGGTGTCGTCTGCATACTTCAGGAGCTTCACAGGAGAGTCACCTGAGGAGAAATCGTTGGTGTAGAGAGAGAAGAGCAGTGGGGAGAGGACGCACCCCTGAGGGGCGCCAATATTGGTGGTCCGGGTGTCAGATGTGATGATCCCCAACCTCACATGCTGTCTCCTGTTGGTCAGGAAGCGGGTGATCCACTGACAGGTGGAGGCAGGCACCGCGAGCTGGATGAGCTTCTGTTGGAGGATGTCTGGAGCGATGGTGTTGAACGCCGAGCTGAAGTCCACAAACAGGACCCTGGCGTACGTTCCTGGGGTGTCCAGGTGGTGCAGGATGTAGTGCAGTCCCATGTTGACCGCATCATCCACCGACCTGTCTGCCCGGTAGCAAACTGGAGGGGGTCGAGCAGGGGGCCCGTGACATCCTTCAGGTGGTTCAACACTAACCTCTCAAAAGATTTCATGACCACAGACAGGTCTATAGTCATTCAAACCTGTGATGGCGGGCTTCTTGGCCACCGGTACGATGGTGGAGCTCTTGAAGCTCGAGGGCACCTCACACAGCTCCAGGGAATGGTTGAAGATCCGTGCAAAGGTGGGTGCCAGCTGTTCAGCACAGACTGTCAAGCAGGAAGGTGACACGCCATCTGGGCCCGATGCCTTCCTGATCTTTTGTCTCCGGCACTTCCTCCTTGTGGATCTGGAGTGCGGGCGCGGCCTCTGTAAGCACCTCAAAGCCACCTGGGAAATTGCGAAAAAGCATGGCTGATATTTTTTCCCTCTCACACTGCTGACCTTGTATATCAATCTGAGTTGCATCCAAAATAGAAGTGTCTCAGTCTGACGGTGTAACACGGATAAAAGCAAATGAACATTTATGGTAGTACAGTTGATTTTTGTTGAGAAAATGCATCGTCATTTCACTCATCCTGTGTCTCAACATGATAATGACAGGAGTGTAAAACTAAAATTGTTTTTATACTTTTTGGGTGACTTTGAAAGCTTTCATTCATAACATCAATTAGCAAGTTATGTTATCCTTTCTTGATTACATTGCAAAGGATAACAGCTTGTATATTTTAGATTACGATTTTATTATGAGACCTTTACATACAAGGTGTAGTGGAGTAGCTGCTGTGTTCTTAGTTCCTTCGGTAAGAAACAACAGATTTTCCTCCTCCATCATTAACTGTGTATGACTTCATTTCAACTGTGCGATCCCAATTTAAATGGCAATAGCTGTACCAATCAGCAGCAAATTAAACGTGAAGCAGATGCTCAATGCTTTTAACAGCAAGCTATTTGGAATGTTTTTTGCGAATGGATTCATAAAGTGTTTTCAAGTAACAGCTTTGTTTTCTTAATTGCCATTTTGGATTATTTACTGTTGTAACAATGCGCTTTCGTGGCTAAGGAATTGGAACACATTTGCAACAAAAAAGCATATAGATTCATGTTGAATGTAGTGTCATTCGAGGAAGATCAGCATTTGGAGGGATTTTAGAAGAAAATTAATCTTAATTTATTAATTACAAATATACTTTTCTTCACCTATGTATGTATGCCATTGATATGCAGAGCAAATTTAATGTTCTCCCATTAGATAGCAGAAGGCCCTGCGTCTCCACCTGTTGTCATTCACATACGTAACTGAGCGACGTGAATTTCTGCGAGTATTTCTAGTTTGTGTTCAATTTCAGATTCTATGCAGATTTATTAATACATTAAGTCTGGATCGTCAGTATTTCAATATCCATTCTTTTTGTAATATTTTTATTTTGTGACGTGACGCAAGATTTTTCTTATGTAAAATAAGCCCCCAAGATCAATAAAGCTCGGGAAACAACGATATAATCTAATACAGATACAAAATGAGAAGGATAATGGCAATTGTATTCTATAACGCATGATTCACAGAAGTCATGTAGATCTTTATGGAGTTTCTTGTTGCTTTTCCCCTTCATTTCCTGACTTTCCATTACAAAATGTGCAAGCAGTCACATGCACACTAGGGTCTGAATTGGGTTAGGTCTCGAAAGGCCCATGAAGGTTTGACGAGTACAGTCCACGAGAAGGTGACCTACTTACTTGGAAAAAAAAAAAAAAAACTACTTTATCTTAAGCAATTGCTCTTTTTTCTTCATTTGCTCTTCTGTGTTTCAGGTTTCAGTCCATGTGACTCTTAAAGTTTGATTACATTCTATTAAAATTTAGTTTTTGCTTGATTTTGTTAAGAGGAAAAAAAATAAAAATGAAATGTTGAACATACATATACATACATATACATATGTATGTATGTATGTAT
This sequence comes from Syngnathus floridae, assembly GCF_059516105.1. NCBI lineage: Eukaryota > Metazoa > Chordata > Actinopteri > Syngnathiformes > Syngnathidae > Syngnathus > Syngnathus floridae. The sequence goes on along the minus strand of NC_142415.1, from coordinate 576,415 downwards.
GTATGTATGTATGTATGTATGTATGTATGTATGTATGTATGTATGTATGTATGTATGTATGTATGTACATATACATACAATTTTGTTTCTGCTTGATTTTGTTAAGGGGAAAAAAATAATGAAATGTTGAACATTTACATAGCTTTTCAAATGAGCAGAAGTTGCTATGTTGTTTTTCCATTCATTCTATACCAATTATATAAACTGCAAATGTTAATTTTTAACTGAGGGAAGTCTGTAATGTTACTTTTTTGCTAAATCAAAGGAGGTTCAAATATTATATTTATATATTAACTATATTATTTTTGTTTATGTTTATATATTTTATTCCTACATATTCATTATATTTTATATTATACAACTATAATATAGATATTACAGTAATCCCTCGTTTTTCGCTGGCAGTTGAAATCCGTGAAGTAGAAACCTTTATTTTTTTACCATTATTATACAGGTATAGCATTGAAACCAAAGGACAAAACTTGTTTTCAGTCCCAAGCATTTGTTTAACAAATAGAAGTAAACACTTTCTTCCAGATAACTACAATAAAATAATAATTTAAATCATCAGTACATAGTGCGCCTCTGCGGCCGGACTCCGCTCTGTGTTGTCTTTTTCATCAAGCCATAATACAATGCACTGTGAGAAAAAAATCCGTGAAGCAGTGAGCTCGAGAAAAGTGAACCGTGATATATGTAGCGAGGGATATACATTTTATATAAATATAATGATTATCTAATTTATTTATCAATTATATGGGTATATATCTACGTTATTTTTATATCTGTCTTGTTACATATTGTTTTATATATTGCGTATTAAAATATATTCAGGACTTAAGAGCAATTTTTTAAAATATATTTTTTAGGACTCGAATGCAATACAGTAACAGCATTATTTCTAATGGCATCGGTTGTGGAAGTATGAAGATTGACCACTAAATGGCGCTACAATCACTTGTAGTCCACCAGCGAGCATGCGTTGAGCCCTTTGAGACATTTTGTTATTAAGGGCTATATAAATAAACTTGACTTGATTTGACATGCTAATGGTCTTAGTTATTTTATCTGGGCTCTAGGGATTTAACAAAGGAACACTAGTGATGGATCTTCTTTTTCCAATATACAAATTGATATATACAAAGTGAAGTTACAAATTTTTACCAGCTACAGCAGTAGCAGCAACAGCAAAGTAACCAAGTGGTTAGCATGTCTGCCTCACAATAAGGCTCATGTTTGAATCCCTGCTCCAGTCTGTCAGTTTGGCGTTTGCCTATTATCCACGTTATCTTTTATTTTGGTGTTGTTAGTGGTGGTGGTAGGGGGGGGGGGAGTCCCTCTGGCTTCCTCATACATGCCAAAAGCATTACTGATGGCTCTAAATTGTCCATACTGTAGGTGAATGGTTGTTTCCATGTGCGGCCTGCAATTAGCTGGCAACCAACTCAGTCCCTCGCCTCTCACCCAAAGTCATCGAGGATAGGTTCAAGTTAACCCTTTCCCCAAGTGCTATTAAGGAAATGTGGACAGCTGTATGTTCTCAGTATGGTTTTATCTTCTCTTATTCTTTTTGTTAATTGCATGATTCGTGTATAGCCTACTGTACATATCATAAAGGACAACAATGGAAGAGTGGTTAACACTTCTGACAAGGTGAATTGCCTGGAGCGTTTTTATGTGGAGTTTGCATGTTCAACATGTGTATATGTAAGTGGCCCACAGTTGCTCATCTTTACCTTTGGAACTGAAGCGTCACATTCAAGTCCCACTATGGACAAAAAATAAAATAGCATGTTGTTGGAAAGAGTCAAGCTTGCTTCCAGTTTACTTTTGAGGTCAAGCACTTTTTATGTACCCCTATCACTTTGATGTCTCTCTTGCGTGTATGATCTGGTTTTCTCCTTTTCTTTTTTCTTTCTTAGTGTGCAACACAAACATGCAGCAGAGTGTGAGTTGAAATTCCCCATTGGGGATTTCAATGAGCATAGTAAATGAACAATAAGATTAAATCAAATTGTGCAGGTTAGTATGATCATGTGGGTCTTAACAAATGTGGTCACACTATTATCAAATGACTGTATTTGAATGTTTAGCTCCAGTAATGCGGTTTCTGCTTATGTCAGTCCCAGCAGTCATGGAGAAGCCCAAGGCACGAGGAGGAAGCTGTACAGTGCGGTCCCGGGGAGACACTTTGTGGTGGTTCGTCCTTACACTGCCCAGGCTGAAGGAGAGATCTACCTCTATAAGAATGATAGTGTCAAAGGTAAGATTGTAAATTACCCTTTCAATAGAAAAGAAGAAGTCTTGCAAGACTTTCACAATTCCCTCCTTCTGATACAGTAGACCTAGCTTAACCTAAATCTCGTCAAATTTCAAAACAATATATATCTTTTTTTTTTATGTGAGTGTTGTGTTCTATCTGATACACCATATATTTACATACCATTTTTGGTGTGGGAAAAAAAATGGTCAAAATAAGGTCTTGTGTAGCAGAATTTACTGAATTTCCCGCATTGAGCTCTGGGCTTGAAATGATTCAAGCACAAAAGTAAACACAAACGTTAGAGAAAATGAGCTAAATTGGAATACTGTATTATTTTTGTTTTTAAGTGAATTGATAATTGACTGAGACTGATCCCCTTTTTCACCCTCCCCACCTTTCCCCTTAACCCAGTTCTCAGCATCGGAGAAGGTGGCTACTGGGAAGGCAGTGCCCGCGGCCAGGTGGGCTGGTTCCCAGCCGATTGTGTAGAGGAGATCCTGGCCAAGGCCACTGAGGAGAGGAGCTGTAAGTTGCATCAACACTTTTGGCATGGGGATGGATTTTTTTTAATAGTATAGGGCATAGCTACAGCAGTAGGATAGCAAGGTCAATGCAGGATGCTAAAGTTCCCAAGGCCATGCAAGTGGTTATTTTTTTCTCCAATACATGAGTGTCGTGTGTTGCAGCCTTTGTGTTTTCTGAAGCTGTAGTGCACAAAGCTAAGTGCTGCATCGCCCTGCTAACTCAACTGTGGTTACTTTGATTTCCCCTTGGGGCAAGCCAATGAATACATCACACCACGTTACACTCCCAGCATCACAAGTTATCCTCGTTCATGCACATTGAAATGTTGTCTTGTACACTGCGACTCTGAGTGATTCCGTTTTTTCCCACCTCTTTGTATTGGCATTTCTGACTGTTTTATTACTGACATTATCGTAAAGCACAGTGTTGCTTGGGCCAAGTCCGGTCTTATTTTAATTTGCTCTGTTTCCTAAGCTAGTGTGTCACCAATGATCAAGGCAGATGGGAAGCAAATTGCTCTGCTATCTCTGGTTCTTTGCCTTCCTTTGGGTGGCCTATTTTACAGTTTGACTCAAGGCCTTTGGCACAGGGACCTCCTCTAATGTGTTCTGCCCAAAGTGCCCCAAGCTCAGCTTGCAAACACAACCCCTCCAAGGATAGTGTTATAGCATGGTGACTCGCAGTCTTATAGCCTCATTTAAGACATGCTTGCATGCATGCGGGTGTGCTCTTTATTAGGAGGGGACGAAGAAAAGTAGAAGTGTCAAGTTATTAAACTGGTCCCATTGATTTCTTGTGATTTGTTTGGTTAATATTACTTTTACCTTTTTAACATTACTTGGTGTTTTGTTTGGTTACTTTCATTTGACAGTAGCTTTCCTCTTGCCTCTTACCTGAAGGGTTAATATCCAGCATCCTTTACACATATGTATGTCCACTGTGTCATAGCTACTGTCTCAGAAGTATACAAAACATTTTTTTCTTTCGAGAAACCTTTCCCGACACTCCTAACCCTCTGACACTTTCTACCACCTGTTCCATCCTCTCTGTGATCTCTTCTTCACCTCTCCCATACTCCCATTGACTCTGAGCAGTTGAGCCCAAGGACTTGAAATCCTGCAGCTTCTCAAGTCAAGTCAAGTCAAGTCAAGTTTATTTATGTAGCCCTAAATCACAAACAGTCTCAAAGGGCTTCACATAGACAAACAAATTGACAATTATTCTCAAAGCATCCCCTGATCATTCTCCATCTCTACTCCTTGTAATCTTACCATTCCATCGACCTCCCTTTAATTGTGAAACTTGCACTTAGTCTTGCTGCAGCTGGCCTTCATTCCCCGCTTTTCCAGTGTGCTTCCACCTGCTCCCAACTCTCATCACAGCTCACAATGCCATCTGCAAACACCATAGTCCATGAGGACTCATGTCGTAGCTCACCTTTCAATGGGTCTAACTCGGTTTTTAAACGGTGCATCACATGGATAGGCAAGTAGCCAGAAGGTGGCATAGATTTTCTTTTCTCTCCTTTACAAAGCAGATGTCCCGTATGCGGGACACTGTAACGTTGAAGAGCGTTGAAGAACATACAGTATGTGCGACCCATAACTATGAGATAGGGCTAATGTTGGCAAATGCAGCCAAAACAACAAAAACAACTGCAACTTTTTACACGGTATATATTTTTTCCAAATTAAAAGTGGGTTGAACTTTCCATCTTTGGGCAGACAGAGACAAGCAATGCAGGATATGTTGGATATGGGATGACTCAATTTGGGATTGCTCCCTCAGGAAATTCTGGTCGGGCAACGAGAGGGATTACCTGGTTTTGCATGGTGTGTGTAATACTTACATTCAGACCTAATGTGATTGTTAAAAAGAAAAAGGTTTGTTAAAGGGTTTTTTATAAAATCCTATTTGTAACACTTAAAATCAACTCCAAGTCTTGTAATATATTACCACTTGCTGATCTTTATGTATAGGTGGCTCAGTGGGGTACTGGTTAGCACATCCGTCTCGCAGTTCAGAGGGTGTGGGTTCGATTCCACCTCCCGCCCTCCCTATGGGGAATTTGCATGTTCTCCCCGTGCCTGTGTGGGTTTTCTCCAGGCACTGCGGGCTCCTCCTACATCCCAACAACACGCATGGTTGGCCAATTGAGCATTTCAAATTGCCCCTCGGTCTGAGTGTGGATGTCTCTGTGTACCCTGCAATTGACTGGCAACCGGTTCAGGGTGTCCCCCGCCTACTGGCCGATGACTGCTGGGATAGGCTCCAGCACACCCGCAATCCCCGTGGGGACAAAGCGGTACAGAAAATGGATGGATGGATGATCTTTATATGTCCCTGTATTGAACCTGGAAGTTGTGCTCATAAGTTAAATGGACGTGAATAGTAAATTAGCCAGCTAATGAGGTTTAAATCTCAGTTAATGTGAATTATGAAGCCTCAGAATTGGTGTCTCATCTGTTGGATTATATTGACTTTTTCTCGGACTGACGATGGACGGACCCCTTTACAAGGTCAATGACATACGAGGATGGGGGACGACTATAATATCAATAAAGATGGAGGCACGAGGACGGAAAGGGGGCCCAGGTCGAGGCCAAACGACGGACTGCCAAAATTTGGTAAAGTGTCCAAATCACAGAAAAGGGTTCCCAAAAAAGGGCTGGGCACAAAAGCAAAGACACAAAAGAAAAGGCATTATTTGGTAAATTCAGCTCAACAAAACATTGCTTTGATTTGTTCCTTCTTGCATTTTATCTCATGACACACTAACTGTGCACGCGTACGTGCACACAGTGGCCGAGTTAGAACTCAGCCTTCGTTGCCCACATTGTGTTGTTTGCTCAGTTAAGCTAGTCTGTTGCATTACATCCAAACTCAGTAAATGTGCTAATATGGAGATGGACAATAGGCTTTGCACACAGTTGGATTCATTCCACCGTTTCTTAGATAAGCGTAGTCTCCCATTACGGTCTTTGATGATGTGCACAATTCCTCATAAATAATGAGAAAACATTTACAGGAAGTCAAAATTTGGGTGAAGGCCAAAATTATGATTTCTGAAACATTTGTAATAATCTATTTACATGCATGGGTGGACAGAGTTACTCCCTCATTTAGGCATTTAGGTATTTGGAGTCAAACAGCGACGCTTGGATGACGTCGTGACGCAAATACTAGATGTCAATTCCGTTTGTTACGTTCTGCCATCAATAAAACACATTATAGTCATGTCTAGGGCGGTCACAAATGAATCTTTTTGTAATTGATTAAATCTTCTATCAATTGTTCCATCGATTCTGGGAATCCAATACATATCATATACATAATATACAGACATATAAGTGTGTCTATATTCAAACTGTCATTTATATTGTAGAGACAGCAAATAAAGTGAAAACGCAGCAGAAAAATCACTGTATACAATTTAGGCTCGCTATGGTAATACAAGGACTTAGTGGACTAAAAAAAACAAAAACAACAAGGTTCCTTGCGGTTGAGCATGCGGAGAACACAAACCACTGTCTAAATCAACGGAGGAAACTCAATTGCGTTTAAATGACACAATATTTGAGTTTGAAACAAAGTAACCCAGGCCTATTATTTCCTGTTTTTAAAAACCTAAATATCTTCTCATTTGGGTTCTTATTTTTGTGCACATTTTTGCATGACCTTTAAAAACCTGAATACTTCCAATATTCTGGTTTCAAAGGGCTTATTGACTATTGACTGCATGTAACATAGTTCTTCTACCTCGCTCACTTTCTATCTTTCTCGCTCTTGCACTCTCGCTCTCTCACAATTTGTCTCTGTCTCTGTCTCTGTCTCTCTCTCTGTCTCTCTCTCTCTCTCTCTCTCTCTCTCTCTCTCTCTCTCTCTCTCACACACACACACACACACACACACACACACACACACACACACAAACACACACACACACACACACACACGCTTCTGCTAATCCTTCTCATTGAATAGCTATGATGCAGCAGGATTAGGCCCTGCTTAGACATGCTTTGTTAAAGTTCAGGTTAGCATCCTTCCGTCCTTGTGACGCCTCATAGCAGCGTAACCTAAAGTATACTAATGCATGTTTATGCACCAAACCATCTGTTGTACCTTGTAGTTAATTGGAAGGTAATGATACTGGTTTATTAGTAGTAAAATTGACCAACACCTGCAATTAAAACAAATGACTACAAACAAGACTAATCAAGATGGGTGGGGCAAGAGTCTGGTAGTGGGTGAGTTATTCTTTAACCTCAGTTAATTACCATAATTTTCTAACACCAATAAAACAGACCCCGACAAAGAGGTGATCAAAATTTAGCAAGAGATTAGGAGGTGACTCTCTTCACATAAGGCAATATTCTTCCGATCAAGTTGTTTGTTTGTTTGTTTGTTTGTTTGTTTGTTTGTTTGTTTGTTTGTTTGTGTTTTAACACTGCTGGCTTGCACACTTTTCATCAAGTACACTCATTTTCTGACAGACCTAACTTTGCAAATCTCCAGGATTTAATTCCATACCTAACACGTAACACCAGCGGGGTGGGAGCAATTATGCTATAGTTGTTCCTTAGCATCACTTTTTATTTTTCATGCATATGTAAACTTTGGACAACTCCTCACCTTTTTATTTTTTTAAATTGCTCTTATGTTGTTGCTGGATCATCTCCTTGCAGTTGCTTCCTCCTTCCTCCAATCTAACACTGTGGGCAGAGTGTTAGGGGGAGAAAAAAATGCTCCTGTAAAGATGACAAGATGTAAGCCGGATCAGGGGGTTAGCATTTCTGTGAAAGTGTGACAGCTGGTCTGGGAGACTATGGTGAAGTGAAAGACGAAGCATTAAAGGAAGTGAATAAGACAAACACGAAGACAAGACGCTGGAATGAAAAGGCCTCATTTTCGTTGAATGTCTTGTAATTTGAATGTGCTGTTTTCTGGAGTCGATGTTTTTACACAGTTTTTTTTTTCTGCATCAACATCAAGGGCAAAGTCATAAAAGGGTTGTTGAGATATTGTTCATATAAATGATGTAAACGTTCAAAGCTTTGAATAGGGAGTGCTTTTCATATTTATAATAGCAACACTGGGATTTTGATTAGTTGAACAATTGTATTTTATTTTCAGTTTAGCCTACATTGATACCTTCTCACTCTCCACTTTTTAATTATTTAAAAATGTATTTGACTGATGTGTATTCTTTCATCACATGAAATGTTAATTTGATTCTTGGGAAGTCACGAGAAATGATCATCACTGGCTAAAAGGTTCCTTTCAGTCAGCAAATTGTTTTAGCATCTCTAGGCTCATTCCTTCAGGCTCACACTCAGGAGATAACAAAACCAACACCATGTGGCCACTTGCCAAGCAGCAAAGACACAAAGAGTTTACTGAAGTTTAAAAGACAAATGGACAGGTTTTAATCTCAGGAAGCAAACGACCTTTAGCTTTGCAAATTTTATCCTAGTCCTACAGCACTTTGTATGAATTAAACAGCACAATTAAACACCAAAATATCGGTGTTTTAAGATTCTTTGTCGATTTATGGAAAACTGATTAAGACTGTAGATGTGATGTGTTTTCATTCATCACTGAGACATTGTGTGTGTGTGTGCGTGTGTGTGTGTGTGTGTGTGTGTGTGTGTGTGTGTGTGCGTGCGTGCGTGCGTGCGTGCGTGCGTGTGTGTGTGCCTGCGTGCGTGCGAGCGTGCGTGCGAACGAGCGTGCGTGCGCGTTTAAAAGTAATGTTTCGATGGCTGAAGTACTTCATCTTGACGTAACGCCAATGATGTAATATTAACATTGATGTTATTGTTCTGATGTATCAGATTCCCGAGTGGACCGTGCTGACAGACGGAAACTGTTTAGACACTACACTGTGGGATCTTACGACAGCTTTGATGCCTCCAGGTAAACCCATACTCTGTCCTCATCTAGTGAAATTACCTTTATTTCATTATAACAGTGGGACAATCTTCAACCGTTCCATGTTTCTAAATGTCTTAAAAATTGTGAAGGCTGTTACAGACGTCAAATTTATTTTAAATTTGATCGATTGAGCTTGCAGTCATCAGGCGAGTGCATGTGCAATACAGAATACAAGTTTCTCCTTTTTAGTTCAGTAAATAATTTAATGAAATGTGACATTCAATCGCAAGCATTTCAAGATGGTGTGTGCCGATGTTCCTTTGCTTTGCTGTCTTTTTTGCTGCTATTGGATTTACTTGAATGTGTGTGAGCATATGCATTTGCATGTGAACAATTACGCTCAAGATTATTCAACCACCACTAAATTACATTGATTTGCAAACTTTGAAGAGATGGCCATGTATGAATCAGTTCTGCTAAACTATTCAATTAGTTTATACAAATCATCAGCAAATATAAGGTTGTGTTAGATCACAGTGGTCATTTGTCCAGCATCGTCAAACATCATCATCAAATGTCTTTTTTTTCATGTTGTGGTTGTATCCCGCACTTGGAAACAGGCAAGGCTAGAGTTTTAGTGTTCTCCTGGTTGTCCGTTCTTCTGGTGGAGGGCTGCATGTGAACTCAGAAGGGAATAATTACATGACCAATAATTATTTTGAATTTTATCCGTACATTGCTTATAGAAAAGGGTCTAAAAATGCGGGAGAAATGGACAAAGAACACCCCCAAAAATATTGGGGAAAAAATAGTACACAGCTTGTCACTCTCATGAGTAACAAGGTTAGCGGGGAAAAAAAGGAAGTGTCCTTTTCTTTTTTTCACTTTTTTCACACAAATGGGTGCCATCAAGTAGGGTTTGACAAAAAACTATACTATACCAAATATCAATACTTGTTTGCGTGACATGTGCATCGCAAGCGTGAGTAAACAACCACAAAATATAAAAGGTAGATTAATAACTTCTATTGCCTTTTATGGGCACATCACCCCTGCCAACATGGCCACCCTTTATGTCTGTTCATTGGTTTAATGTCGCCAATGCCAACATGGCCGTCACTTAGGCATGCCTATTAGCCTTTAGTAGGACCGGACGATTAATTGAAAATGTAATCATGATATTAAGTTTGGCTTCCCTCATTAACACCATGACTACAGAACAGCGCGGTATGCTTACAAGTTCCCAATGTTGAGAAAGAACCCCGAATGCGCCATATTGCTTGCGCAGCAAATTTAGGTATGTATGTATGTATGTATGTATGTATGTATGTATGTATGTATTTATGTATTTATGTATTTATTTATTTACTGGGCATTTTCTGTGTTTTTAAATTGAAAAGGTGCAAAACAATGTTGCATTATTAGGCTAGTGAAGAAAAGGATTATCCCTTCCCCTTATTATTTGGTAAGGCCAAGATTCTACTGTAATTACCAATAAAAATGGGAACATCTAGTGTTTTACTACTCTGTGTACTAATCGAATCGTTTATTTTACTTCTCCATTGGAAGAGATTTAAATATAAGTGGAGCCTCGGTTTTCGAACGTCCCGGTTCTCGAACAAATCGGTATTCGAACAAAAAATTCGAGATTTTTTTGCTTCGGATGTCGGACGAAATTCGGTTGTCGAAACTCGCGAGATGAGCCGAGAGGACCCGCATGCAACTGACTCCGTTCGTTATTACATTCTCGTTACTCTGAGGATTGCATCAACTCTAATCATGCCTCCCAAGGAAGCAAGTGGGAGCAGTAAAGCCATCCTAAAACACAAAGACGCTCCTAAAGCAATGCGACAGTGAGCGCCCGGCGCGCTGTGGTTGCGATCGGACAAAATTAAGCTCCCTGCGCACTGAGGTCCACTTAAAGTTTGGAAAGTACATCAGGACTTTAAAAATATTTTCTAAATTTTAGCGACGGCACTGTCACAATAATGCGAACAGCGCGGTGCAGTTGCGACGTCGGCGACGCGCTACGGTTGCGCGTTCGGCGGTGCGCTGCAGTTGCGCGATCGGATAAAAATGCGCAAATGAAAGAATGCCTTAAAAAAGCGGGTTTTTTTTGCTTGGAACGGATTATTTTTTCCCATTATTTGCAATGGGAAAACATGATTCGGAATTCGAATGATTCACTTCTCGAACAGCCTTCTGGAACGGATTGTGGTCGAAAACCAAGGCTCCACTGTAATTGTTTGGCAGTGTGTTTCACCTAACTTTGCATGAAGCTTGACATTAGCTTGCCTGTATAAGGGTTGTGATTGTGCCCAAGTGCTGAAAACGTGGCTGAGTTGATGCAACTTAGGTAAAAGGCTCCTGATCAGGGAGGGTCTTAGAAAAACGTAATTAACAGTCTGTGTCCTTAAGGATTTGCGGTGGCAAAAACATCAGCTATAACTCTACTCCCTAATAAACAGGAGAGAACAGTTATTAAAAGGCCACCCACTTGCACAATATAGTTATTCTTATATATTCCCAGTTGATAGCAATAATGACACTACAAAAAAATTATCGACACTTCAATTACATAATTTTGTTCTGTGTAATACTAACTCTATTACCATTACTCAGTAAACAACTAAATTTGTTTTATTCACTGAATGAGATTCATCCGAACACTTGAAGTGTAAAATTGCTGTAATTATCTAAATAATTGAAGGATCTAAGCCTTTAAATCCAAAGGCCCCTTGACTAAAGCTCCCTGGTAAGGAAAAGCACAAGGAAAACAATTATGAACAGCCATTTGATAAATAAGTTCTTGCTTAATAAATTGTCACATTTATTCGATTTTTAAACCACCTATATTTTTGGGGTCACAGGGAAGTAGTGTTACTAGTCTGAATTTAGGGCGAGGCACCTTGGACTCCTTGGTTGTTATTTTTTTTCTGCATGATGCATGCTTAAATCACATTTGATCTGGTAAAATGTATAAACTTAAAGAAAAGTAATTTTAGGGGTTATTCCAGGAGAGTCTTTTTCTTTCATTAGCCTTGACATCAGACGAGTGTGCTGACAATCGGTCTGTTGTCCTCACAGTGAGAGAGAAAGGTGGACAGGCAGGGGAGCCAGATGTTATTTTTCTTTATGATGCATCAGCTATCACTAAAGTGCTGATGAAGATATTTACTGAGGGCCTATTAAAAAGTCACATGTTGCAGATGAATACACTATTTGACTATTCTCAGAGGTTAAGAATCCCTGTCCATGATAACTGTTCGTCAAGTTCAGCAAGTTTAGAATGAGTCGTTGCTTAACATTCCCTCTTCGGAGATCATTCATATTGACCCCCCAACCCAATATTTTGCACTCCAGAAGCTGGATGTGTTTTGGGGTAAACTGGCACTTCAGCCTCACAGCGTGCCGACCAGCATGTCCCCATTCGGAGTCCCATTCCTTTAACCTTAGCACCCACCCCACCCACTGCCATCACTTGTTGAAAAAGATAACATTGTCGATAAATTGTCAGGCTTGTATTGCACGCTGCAATGCACTGACCTATCGAAGCTGTCAGATTTGGATAGATGAAGGAGCATGCGTGCGTGTGTGTGTGTGTGTGTGTGTGTGTGTGTGTGTGTGTGTGTGTGTGTGTGTGTGTGTGTGTGTGTGTGTGTGTGTGTGTGTGCGCGTGCGTGCGTGTCTGCGTGCGTGTCTGCGTGCCTGCGTGCGTGCCTGCGTGTGTGTGCCTGCGTGCGAGCATGCGTGCGTGCGTGTGTAAGGGAATGCTGTGAGATAACCTTCAGTGTTGTCAACAGTGTGGGTCTCCTTCCTCTCCAGACAGATTGCGTTGCCTAAGAAACAGTTGCTAGGATTGCATCTCTCTCTTTCTCCTCTCTCTCTCTCTCTCTCTCTCTCTCTCTCTCTCTGTCTCTCTCTCTCTCTCTCTCTCGCTCTCGCTCTCTCTCCTCTCACTGTGGCTCTCACTCTCTCTCGTTCTCTCTCTGTCTCTCTCTCTGTCTCTCTCTCTCTAGAGCTCTGTTCTACATTTTACCCGTTTTCTCTGGCATGGTGCATGCGAATGTTCAGTGTAATCCTTGTCCCCATATAAGATTAATCTTAACAGTGCCCCAACAGTGCACAAGTGGCCTGTCACAAGCTTTCACAACTTGGCCGCTTTCCTTCACGACACCATATTATTGTCCATGATGAGACAATGAGACAACTGAATGTTTTACAAAGAAGATGACAACTGAAGGATTTATTCAAAATAAGTAGTATGTCTATTCCAATAGGACTTGAAGAAAAATACAAGCCGAACCTTGGTCCAGGAAAACTTTGGGCAATTTACCAAATTTTGCTGGCCCATCATTCATCCTTCATCTATCACCTGGGCACCCTTCCATCATCATCAGTTCACCCTTATTCATAATATAATAGACGCCCTTATTCATAATAGACACCCATCCGTCATTATTTTAAAAGTGCTTCCATCATTGCTTCCGTCCGTCTATCAATCATCACCACCCCCCCAAAAAAACTTGTTGCCACTGTCATCAATAATAATGAATTGCAGTGACTTTATTGTTAAATGGCACAGTGGCGCACTGGTTAGAGTGTCGCCTCACAGTTCAGAGGAGCAGAGTTCAATTCAAGCTCTTTCCTGTGTGCATGTTCTCCCTGTGCCTGCGTGGGTTCTCTCTGTATATTGCAGTTTCCTCCCACATTCCAAAAACATGCATGGTAGACCAATCGACCGTTTCAAATTGCAAGGTGTGAATGTTTGTGTGTCCTTCAATTGGTGACCAATTCAGGGCGTCCCCCGCCTACTGCCTGATGTCATCTTGGATAGGCTCCAGCGTGACCGCGACCCTCGTGAGGAGCAGAGGCTAAGATAATGGATCGATGGACTTTGCGGGAACCGGAACATTGTTATGAAATGAGTTCATTTTTGCCAAAAAGATTACCTGATCGATCCATGCTGGCATGAACATCAACATCGTGAAAATTACGTGCTGCTTTCCGCACAACTCAGCCTTGCACATCGTTTCCGCGTCGCACTAACAAATGACTACAAAGAATGTAAGCTCAGTGGTGCTGCAAGTCATTTACACCAAGAAGGGTGCGAAATACACAAGCAGCTGTGTGCTTCTTGATGGTCCCAAAGCAAGCAGGATTTGAGGGATAACAAGAAAGCAGCTGTGATTACTATCATTGTTGCTTAGGAAATGAAGGTAGTGATTCTTTTTTCCTTATTTAAATGAGTCATGCCCCACCTCTTCTCTGTTGGCTAGACACTTGCACAAGCAAGGGAACACCCGTGATCGAACTTGCACAAGGCACGCCACACGACAGTTTATTTCGTGTCCTGAGTCAACAGAAGCAACACAGGCTGGGCGTGTTTCTCTCAGTCAACAGTGAAATGGGCGTCCGTCAGTGAGGTCTGTCAGCACTTGACCTGGTTAGTGACAATTACACGAATGGATGAAAACCCATTACCGTCCATCCTCAGTCCATCCTTTTTTTAACTTTCTGGTCCCTGGGCCTTGGACTGCAAAATGGACGTCCGTCTGTGAAAGACAGACAGACGGACTGTCACTGGGATAGAATGGCCATCTCAGATCATCATTTTACTAGGAAGTAGTGTAACTTGAAAATGTGATGCATGTTGTGAAGTTTGGTATACCAGCTGAACTTTTGTGGCAAAAAAAGAGGCGATAAGAGCACCTATTGTGGCTAAAGTAGTGAGTTTTGACAAAGCAAAGACGTCAAATTGAAGAAGAGTTTCAAAATAACTGTTGGTGTGGATAAGTGGAGAAAAGGCTTACTGGTGCAACTATAATACTCAAAAAGGTGAGCTGGAGAGTCATTTGCTAACAAAAATGCCATGTTATTTATTCCTTATCAAGTGTGATTTTACTTATTTCTATATTGTACTGTTTATTTCTGACTACACTGCCGTAGCTGGAAAGGATTAATTCTAATTCCATTCATTTTAATGGGAAACATTCGGTTAGCGAATGTCTTGGTCTGGAAATGGAGTCTTTATTGAAACAAATAATATTTTTGATCGGATGTTCCACTTAAGTGCAAACTAAGCAGCCTTAATTTCTTCAATTTGGGGGAACAAACAGTCTGAATTGTTTTCTTCTCCATTTTTTGTTTTCATTTTTTGACCATGACAAACGACAGCTGTGTTTGACAGTAACTTGTTAATGAATCTGCAAATACATAACAAATGATAGTGAATTGAAGTGGCAGACATAACGCGTCAGGATTTACTGGAGTCAATTATCTGATTAGTTGGTGAGGTAAACGCAGACAAGTCGTAAATGAGGGTCACACATGCTCACGCGCGCGCTCATACGCACACGCACACACCGTGACAGCTCGTCTCCGTACGTATGTGCAGTGGCGCACGCCTAACGACCATCTCCATCTTCATCGAGTCTTTAAACCGGCGAGATTAAGCCCTCACGAATCCCGTCTCGTGTTCTTGAGGAATGAGGCGCTTCCACCCAGCCTGATGTCGCCTCATTTGGAGCGCGCAGACCGAGATCGCTGGCAAGAGCTTCTGCAGTCGCAGAGGAAGCAGCGGCGGGGGTAACCGCGGCGTCAAGCCCGCATCTCCGCTCAGGAGGCTCCCGGAGAGCACCGGCGGAAGAGGGAGGGAGGCGAAGAAGGGGATTACGTCGTCGTCCTTTTTTTTTTTTTTTTTTTTTTTGGAGAGGGTGGTGTCGTCTCTTTCCCGGAGATGCTGTCGCCGGGCCACTGTCATACCGTGTGATATACACAGAGCCCGGTGGGGTGGGGTCGAGGTTACCCTGCCCTGACCGGACTCGCTCTCCTTCAACATGAACCTCCACTCGGCCAGGGCGTCCGTGGCCATGCTGCGAATGATGGGCTGTGCTAACGGCCGCTCTGCTCGGAATCTTCTCCACAGTGACTGCGTGGTGGACGAGAAGACAGTGGTACTCCAGAAGAAGGAAAATGAAGGATTCGGCTTCGTCCTACGAGGAGCCAAAGGTAATTCGCACACTCGTCTGAAATGATTTAAACAATTATTTTCAGAATTCCCCTCAAATCAGCAACTCTTGAAAACACACATTCTCTCATGGTGGGTGACAAAGCCTACTTTTGACATGCGTAATATTTTGTAGTGTTTGACTTCCCTAGTTTAAAAGGGTGTTGGTTTGGTGTGTTAGTTCATTGTTTTAGGGTTTGAAAGGAACTTTATGATCCAACTTGCACGCGCGTTTGCATGTTTGCGCGCGCGCGCGCGCGTGTGTGTGTGTGTGTGGGGGGGGGGGGGGGGGGGGGATTTCATATCAGTCATATCATTCCACAAACCCACCTGTCCTGTTTTTGGTTCAATGCACCTTGCATAAACCATCATCATCTTTACTGAACACGGCATGAGTTGTCCGTGATGTTGAGTGGCCTCACCAGGCTGTTTGATATTTCACCAAGCTTTGAGATTGGCTCTAAAAATAGACAGTTTGGACTGCTGCATCGGTTTCTATGACAATTCTCACCATGTCATAATCCACGTTGTGTTTCACTGCTGTGTGGAGCGATTGCTTGGTCTATGCTGCGGCTATGTCAAAAGATAAATTTTGTATTTCATGCTCCCTTTTTTGAGAAGCAAAAAGAAAGGGGGGGGTGGATAGAGAGGAGAGATTTGGCTTGAAAAACAGGAGGAATGTTCTAGTCATTCTGACACACACTGCCATCACCCTGGGGAACTGACCCAGCCAAGCTTAGCCTGCAAGGGGGTGAACACACATACAAACACACAGACATACACTCATGCTCGAGCTGTCACATAGGCTTACATCCTCTTTTGCTCCCTGATAGTCTGCAGTTCTTTCTTTCCCATCTCTTGTCCTTTTTTACTGCTTTGTCCGTATCTCACTGTCACCCTCACTGCTGGACACCTAAACATACAATCACGCAACTCTCGCACATGCTTGTGGGCCGTCTGTCTTCAGTGGGATGACTTATAGGAAGTGTCACATGTCACCATTCCACCCACAATATTTAGCAATCTCCCTGGAGCAAGCAACAGATGCACCATGTTGAGGAATGGGAAGCAACAATAACCCAATTAATGACAAGTCAAAGTGAATTGCTGATAAATCCTTTTGTTGTGACTAGTGTACAATTAATGTGGAGGTTATTCTGATTCATAATAATTGTAATTTCAGTTGACTAATTTATTTTTTTTCTTTACAATACACCAGTGCAAAGACTTTCCAATAACTTGAATGTGTAGTATATTGATTTACCACAGATTTCATGGTAACTATTATATAAAGCTGTCAAAGTCAAAGTCTGCTTTATTGTCAATTTCTTCACGTCAAGACATACAAAGAAATCGAAATTGCGTTTCCTACTATCCCACGGTGGAGACAAGACATATTACACCCAATTGGTCCACAGACAAACAAAACATTCAAGTAAACAATACAAAAAGTAAAAATAAGAAGGCACATACAATGAATAAATAAGAGCAACTTGGTTGAAATGGTGCAATTGTCCATACAGCAGACAATAATAGCACAAAAGTACAAGTGGAGTAGTACAAGTGGAGTAGTGCAAGGCAGCCATCGTGGCCCAAAAGGACGTTATGCAGCTGAGGGTGGAGAGAGTTCAGGATCCTAATAGCCTGGAGTATGAAGCTGTTGGTGAGTCTGGTGGTGCGGGAGCGCAGACTTCTGTACCTCTTCCCAGAGGGCAGTAGCTCAAACAAAGTGTGAGCGGGGTGACTCACATCACTCACAATCGTGGTCGCCTCGCGGGTGAGGTCGGAGGTGTAAATGTCCTTCAGGGAGGGGAGTGAAGCAAATTTTATTTGCTAAAATTTTTCCTGTTCAGTTCAGATTATTGTCAACACATAAAAATACAATCAATCTTGTCACGTCTCGTCCCCTGAATGGCTGGGGACGAGATGTGACAAATCTCACTTTGCCCAAGCACCAAAATGGGGCTGTTCAGTTGAATGGAATTCAAAGTGACGGATTTAGATCTTTTGGTTAAAAAATTCCAAAGGCATACTGAATGTATATCTAGTATGTATTATGGTCTTTTAATTCTTCTCTGTCATGTTTACAATGTAATTAGCTCCAAGCTCCAGTTATATTAAGTATCCTGACTTTTAAAAAGATAATCATATTAATCACTTTTGATTGACACGGTCAGAGAGGTGTTAATTTTACGGTATGTTTATTATTGTGGTTGTAGTTTGTAGTGGTGTAGAAGAGTAATACAACATACTGTCGTCCCATTCAATATTTTTAGCTAAATAACCAAATCATCAGATTGCCGAAGTGGTGATATTGTCATTTCCCTTTTTGTTCCTGTTCCTGCAAAGCGGACACACCCATTGAGGAGTTTACACCCACTCCAGCCTTCCCTGCTCTGCAGTATCTGGAGTCAGTGGATGAGGGGGGCGTGGCATGGCAGGCAGGGCTTCGGACGGGGGACTTCCTCATCGAGGTAAGAGCTGCTGAATCTCTTTTTCCGTGTTTGCGGTGCAATTGGTTAGTAAACCTTTGATCTATACAGTAAGATGGGATAGGTGGTGATATGCTTACGTTCAACAAAATAATGCAAATATATTTTTCCAGAATATTAACGCATTTGGCATTTCTGTGGTTCTTGTTGTTGCCACATCAAGATTTTGAGGCCAGTGATCTTGGCACATCAAGATTGTGAGGCCAGTGATCAAGTGTTTAGGGACAATGGTGTCAGCAAAGTAACAAATACTGAGGAAAAAGACCATTGCTGGCCTTTTTTTGCAGTTCTACTGTTTGCATCATCAACTGATAAAAATCCTTAAAAACAGTTGCAGTATTTTTTAGTCTTGAACCTTTGTTTTGTGTCATTGATGTTGTGTGCATGTGCTTGCTGAATTTGGAAAATCAACGTCTAACCTAGTATATACACCCCCAAAAGATCATTTTAACATTATAAAATACAAGAATTCAATAGTCCCCAAGGTTTTTCACCAAGTTTTTAAAAAAAATATATATATTTTTTTTTTTACTGTTGCTTAGAATAAAGAGGAATGGCAAATAAAATCAGATTGGAAATGTCATAGTCTGCTGTTGAATTAATTTGCTGGTTGGAGACAACAAAACGAGTTGCCTGTGAAAAACCTGCACAGATATGTTATGATGATTTTGGTCCTTCATTAGCTCAGTCATCTATCACCGCTGTCTTTACGAATAGCAAATCTTAACATGGAAGTTGTTTGTTTTTCTGGCCTTGTTTAAAAACCCAGGATAAAACATCCTTTGGTTAATGTTTATAAAACCTTTTTATTTTACCACCGTTAATAGTGGGGGAGGGTTACTTTTTGTTTGATGCACTTCAACTGCTGCAGAGATTCAGTTTACATTTTGTGTTTGACCACATTTGATGAAATAACAAATTCTATTTAGCCTAACAGCTTCAACATCATTCAAGATAGTTAAAGATATCCTTTTGCTGACTGGATTTGTGAAAATGCCAACAGCCTGTGTCATTCCAATTGTGGAATTTTGGGTGTGGTGCCTTACACCACATCTGCTTACACCTCACAATTTTCATATTTCTATAGATTGAAATTAAAACATTGTCCAGTGGGGGTTGTCACACTTGTGTTATAGTTCTGACATTCGAATGTAGAATTTCTTGAGTGGAGCTCTCACATCTGTTGTTTGAGGGGAATTTCTCCAGATCCTCAGGCTTTCTTCTACGTTCCAAAAGTTAGTTTAATTGATGATGCAGTCCATAGGTGTAAATCTCAGTCTGAATGGTCGTTTGTTTATATGTGCCTTATGATTGGCTGGCGAACCGGTTGGTGTGTACCCCACCTTTTGCCCAAAGTCAGCTGGGACATGGGCTTCAGCTCATCGGTAATCCTAATGAGTAAATGTGTTGTACAGTGGTATTCAAAATGATTGTTTTTCTAGATAATCTGTTGCTATTGGGAGATGACCACCTTTTGACCACATACTGACATGACATATTGATGCCTGTTGCCTGTTGATGCCTTAAAATTTTAAATTCTAATGCAGCCGGTTCCCCTTTTGAACATCTTACAAGTATAGTAAATACCGTAATTTCCGGACTATAAGCCGCGACTTTTTTCCAAAATTTATAAGATTTTTTTTGTGATTTTTGTGATGACTTGATCACTTTTACTCTTTACACTATTATATTATATTATATTATATTATATTATATTATATTATATTATATTATATTATATTATATTATATACAAAGCAGTGGCGCTGTTTGGACCATCTGAATTGTATTAAAACCCAATCAATCAGCATTTAAATTCAATTCTTCTGACATTTTGCTCACCAAAAAGAAGTTGTAATGAACGTGAACTTTTAATGCATTTTATTCAGAAGGTTACTTTGACCCCTGAGGCTTAAATGGTGGCGCGGCGTACTTATGGATTTTTATGGCCTCCGGCCTCCAGGGGGCGCTCTAGCAGGAAGCAAGAGCGAGACAGGCGAAGAAGAGATAATGCGCCGAAGAAGACGTGCTAGTTTGTGTTTACAACATTTCGCGCATCACGCAGAACGCGATCAAGACGGACATTACTGAATGGAAGCTTTTATACACAAATCGTCATTATGGGGGACAAAAGAAATGCATATGATGCCGCTTTTAAGCCAAAGGCAGTCGATTTTGATGACATTGTGTTGTGTCTACTCTGGAGCGTATTTATGGATTTTTACGGCCTCCAGGGGGCGCTCGAGCAGGAAGCAAGAGCGAGACAGACGAAGAAGAGATAATGTGCTGAAGAAGACGTGCTAGTTTGTGTTTTGATCGTCTCGCGCATCACGCACACACTTACACTTGCACTCACACAAAGAAGAGACAGAACGAGATCAAGATGGACATTACTGAAAGGAAGTTTTTATACACAAACTGTTATTATGGGGGACAAAAGAAATGCATATGATGCCGCTTTTAAGCTATACGTGTCGCTCGCTAGTTTAATGTAATTTAGCGCCGCGTGCATGAATAAGATTAGCATGAAGAGACCCTCATCACACTCGAAGAAATGCATGAACGCGACAACGAAAGAGAGACAAAAAGTGTGAGGCGAAGGATATCTAACGCTATTCCAATCGAATACTAAGGAGGAAGACTTTGATGGTTTCAGTGCACAGGAGGAAGATAAAGACGGCTCTTTTTTTACTTTTATAGGTATGTTTTTTTTAACCAGCCCTGTTAGTGCTGTGCTACTGTGTTGCTGCTGTGTTACCGCCGCGTCTCAGTGACTTTTACCGGTATGTTTTATTTAATCAAACCCTATTAGTGCTGTGTTACTTCCTTGTTGCTGCGGTATTACTGCCGCGTCAGAGGCAGTGTTTGGAAAGAAATGTTAAGGTATGTCATTAAAGCTTTAAAAAAACTTTCTGTGTCCAGTCTTTCTTTGCTAATAACTCGCGTGCACACTTCCGCGTTGCTGTGGTACTACTGCTGCATCACAGGCAATGTTTAGAAAGACATGTTCAAGTACCGTATTTTCCGGACTATAAGTCGCTCCGGAGTATAAGTCGCACCAGCCATAAAATGCCCCGAAAAGTGAAAAAAAAAACATATATAAGTCGCTCCGGGGTATAAGTCGCATTTTGGGGGGCAATTTATTCGACGAAATCCCACACCAAAAACAGTCATGAACGAGCAACAACAGGCTAAACGATAGCAACAACAGGCTAAACGATAGGTATGCTAACGTGACAAACACAAACAAAGAGCTGAGAACGGGCCTGACGTAACATATAGAGTGATTAAGGACAACTATTACACAAATAACGTGTATAAAACCATCGGTGTCACTCCAATTCATTAAATCCATCGATCGTTCGATACGATAGAAACAGGCTAAACGATAGGTATGCTAACGTGACAAACACAAATGAGGAGCTGAGAACGGGCCTGACGTAACATATAGAGTGATTTAGGACAACTATTACATAAATAACATGTTTATAAAACCATCGGTGTCACTCCAATTCATTAAATCCATCGATCGTTTGATACGATAACAACAGGCTAAACGATAGGTATGCTAACGTGACAAACACAAACGGAGAGCTAAGAATGGGCCTGATGTAACATATAGAGTTATTAAAGAAAACGATTACATGAATAACACGTTTATAAAATCATCGGTGTCACTCCAATTCATTAAATCCATCGATGGTTCTTTGTCAACAATGGGTGCGCGCGGCTGAGGGCGCTTGCACTTCAAAATATTCCACAGGCTCATATAACGATAAACTATATTTCAAATAACTATAATATAAGCAATAATATTATCAAACCATCCGTGCACTTTAAATCCATTAAATCCATCGATCAAATTCCTCGTCCTTTGTCAACAACGCCACGCGTGCGCCCTGACGTCAGCCTCGTCTTTATTCCACAGATCTAGTATATGACTATATTGTAGCGTTAACAAAGTACAAGGATAGACGTGGGTTTGGTAAAAGGCTCTTTATTAAACAAAACAAACTTCCAAGCGTGTGGCGGCGTGCACTTCCAGACACGAGAGCTCCATGGCATAGGACCGGGCGTGCGTAATGGCCATGTCCGAACCCCATGCACCGTTCGCGGACAGCCACTCGGCCGAGCGCCGGCCTCCGACTCAGTAGAGTAGGACCGGGCGTGCGTAAAAGCCAGAATAGTTTTACAAACCTTCTATGTCACTCCAAATCCTTAATTCCTCCAAACTCTTTGTCCTCCGTGTCACTTAGAAATGATCACCGCTAATGATGCCGGTAGTCCTTACGTGGGTACGTTTGTCCTTTATGTAAACAACTGCCGTGCCGCGCCGCGCCACTGACGTCACTTGAAATAGTAATCCATTGGTACATCACGGTTCTCCAAACTTTCTTTCTGCTGCTCGATTACTGTTTTCAGCTGCACACTTTACAACTTGAAGTTTGTAACCTGCAAAATATGAGTTTCTTTTTGCTGCCATTTTTCTTAAGCCCACCCAGTTGATGAGTCACGGCCAACGGTGAAATTTAGAGCGCCCTCATCCAGTTTCGTCTGAAAATATAATTTTTTTCAGATGTAGTTTTTTGTTTTGTTTATTTGGTTGTTTTATTAAAGTCAAAGTCTGCTTTATTGTCGAGTTTTTTTCATATACCAAGACACACAAAGAGATTGAAATTACGTTCCCACTATCCCTCCGTGAGATAGTACACATATGCATACAAGCAACACCAAAAACCCAAGAAGGCATAAACAATGAATAAATAAGAGTGTTGAATAAATGATAAATAAACAAATAATAATAAATAATAATAATAAATATAAGAGGAGCAAAAATGGAGCACGTGTACATACAGCAGACAGTGGACTTGGATATGGTGCTTTAAAGTGTTAATTGCTTTATTTGATGTTTTCTCTATTTTTTATGTTTTGAATATGTTCAAGATAGATATAAAAGCATGTGAAGTGATCAACTATACTAAAAATAACATGGGAAGTGGTCAACTATACTTGTAAGTGATGTCTTAATGATCAAGTAAAAAATTGTGAAAAAAAACATATATACCGTATTTGCCGGTGTATAGGTCGACTCGGTGTATAAGTCGACCCCCTAAAATTCGACGGAAATTTACTATTTTATGATATATCCTTTGTATAAGTCGAGCTCAATTGTTGCATTATATTAAACTTCAAAATTCAATCAGAAATATGCGAAATTTATTGACGAAATGTGTTCAAATTCCGGGAAGCCGTGCGCATGCGCAGTGGCCGGAAATAACTCCAGCCGAGTGGATCGGCTGTTTATAAGCACCGCGGAGGAGATCGCGGAGCCTCATTCGACTTCCAGCGGCCGGCGAGCTCGCGCACCCGCCCGGCACATCCGGGAGGCCGTGCGTACGCGCCAAGTGGCCGAAAATAGCCCCCGGCGAGCGGATCGGCTGTATTTAAGCACCGCGGAGGAGATCGCGGAGCCTCATTCGACTTCCAGCGGCCGGCGAGCTCGCGCACCCGCCCGGCACATCCGGGAGGCCGTGCGCACGCGCCAAGTGGCCGAAAATAGCCCCCGCCGAGCGGATCGGCTGTTTATAAGCACCGCGGAGGAGATCGCGGAGCCTCATTCGACTTCCAGCGAGCCGCGCACTCGCGCGCGCCGCCCGGTTCAAATTTTCTAAGTGCAACGCACAATGAGATGCATGAGAAACGGCCTTGGTTACCATCACATTTGAAGTGATGAATACGAAGTTAAATTTTATGACTCGGTGTATAAGTCGAGGTCGATTTTTTTCGGTCGATTTTGGATCGAAAAAGGTCGACCAATACACCGGCAAATACGGTAAGTCGCTCCTGAGTATAAGTCGCCCTCCCACCCAAACTATGAAAAAAAACGCGATTTATCTTCCGGAAATTACGGTATGTTATTAAAACATTAAAAAGGTTTTCTATGTACCGTAATTGCCGGACTATAAGCCGCACCGGATTATAAGCCGCACTAGCTAAAATTCAGGGATATTTCATTTTTTTTCTTACATAAGCCGCACCGGACTATAAGCCGCACTTGCACACGAGTTTTTTACAAAGAAAGAAAGTACATAGAAAGCCTTTTTAACGTTTTAATAACATACTTGAACATGTCTTTCTAAACATTGCCTGTGACGCAGCAGTAGTACCGCAGCAACGCGGAAGTGTGCACGCGAGTTATTAGCAAAGAAAGACTGGACACAGAAAGTTTTTTTTAAAGCTTTAATAACATACCTTAACATTTCTTTCCAAACACTGCCTGCGACGCGGCAGTAATACCAGAACAACACGGAATTAACACAGCAAAGTCACTGAGACGCGGCGGTAATGGCGGCGGTTACACAGCAGCAACACGGTAGCACAGCACGAACAGGGCTGGTTAAAAAAAACATACCAGTAAAAGTACAAAAAGAGCCGTCTTCATCTTCCTCCTGTGCACTGAAACCAAGTCTTCCTCCTTAGTGTCCGATTGGAATGGCGTTAGATATCCTTCGCCTCACACTTTCTCAGTCTCTTTCGTCGTCGGTTTTAAGCATTTCTTCGAGTGTGAAGAGGTTCTGTTCATGCTAATCTTATTCATGCACGAAGTGCTACATTATATTAAACTAGCGAGCGACACGTATAGCTTAAAAGCGGCATCATATTCATTTATTTTATCCCCCATAATGACGGTTTATGTATAAAAGCTTCCTGTCTTTGTGTTAACGTGGGTGTGTGCGTGATGCGCGAGACGATCACGTCTTCTTCGGCGCATTATCTCTTCTTTGTCTGTCTCACTCTTGCTTCCTGCTAGAGCGCCCCCTGGAGAGCGGAGGCCGTAAAAATCCATAAGTACGCTCCAGAGTAGACACAAGATAATGTCATCAACATCAACTGCCTTTGGCTTAAAAGCTGCATCATATGCATTTATTTTGTCCCCCATGATGACGGTTTGTGTATAAAGGCTTCCTTTCAGTAATGTCCGTCTTGATCGCGTGATGCGCGAAATGTAAACAAAAACTAGCGCGTCTTCTTCGCCGCATTATCTCTTCTTCGCCTGTCTCGTTCTTGCTTCTTGCTAGAGCGCCTCCTGGAGGCCGGAGGCCGTAAAAATCCATAAGTACGCCGCGCCGCCGTTTAAGGTTCAAAGTAACCTTCTGAATAAAATGCATTAAAAGTTCACATTCATTACAACCTGTTTTTGGTGAGCAAAATGTCAGAAGAATTGAATTTAAATGCTGATTGATTGGGTTTTAATACAATGCAGATTACTTCACTGGTTTCTTTTATATCAAACAAGTTATTATCAAACAACTTGTTTGATTTAAAAGAAACCAGTGAAGTGATTAAAAAAAGGAAAAACAAGATGAACTTAGTACAATTACAATGCAGATTGTCCAAACAGCGCCACTGCTTTGTGTAATCTCTGAGTGATATGGCAGAGTAAGAGAAAGGGTTTAGAGCACAGGTGTCAAACTCAAGGCCCGGGGGCCAGATACGGCCCACCACATCATTCTATGTGGCCCGCGAAGACAAATTGTGCATCAAATTCGTGTGTCATTACTAGAATTGCAAATTGTCTTCACTTTTAATAATAGCTTTTTTTAGAAATATTTGACCAGTTTTTACTCGTCTGATTTGAAAACGAGTTATTTGTCAGTTTGTTTTGTAGCTTTTACTGTATATAATAGTGTTAAGAGTAAAAGTGATCAAGTCATCACAAAAATCACGAAAAAAATCTTATATAAGCCGCACCTGACTATAAGCCGCAGGGTCCAAAATTTTGGAAAAAAGTCGCGGCTTATAGTCCGGCAATTACGGTACTGTCTTTTTTTGTAAAAAAACTCGTGTGCACGTGCGGCTTATAGTCCGGTGCGGCTTCATCCATCCATCCATCTTCTTCCGCTTATCCGGGGTCGGGTCGCCGGGGCAGCAGCTTTAGGAGGGACTCCCAGACTTCCCTCTCCCCAGCCACTTCATCCAGCTCATCCCGGGGGATCCCAAGGCGTTCCCAGGCCAGCTGAGAGACATAGTCTCTCCAGCGCAACCTGGGTCGTCCCCGGGGTCTCCTACCGGTGGGACATGCCCGGAACACCTCCCCAGGGAGGCGTCCAGGAGGCATCCTGATAAGATGCCCAAGCCACCTCATCTGGCTCCTCTCAACGTGGAGGAGTAGCGACTGTACTCCGAGTCTTTCCCGGATAACCGAGCTTCTCACCCTATCTCTAAGGGAGAGCCCGGACATCCTGCGGAGAAAACTCATTTCGACCGCTTGTATCCGGGATCTCGTTCTTTCAGTCACGACCCATAGCTCGCGACCATAGGTGAGGGTAGGAGCGTAAATCGACCTGTAAATTGAGAGCTTTGCCTTTTGGCTCAGCTCTCTCTTCACCACAACGGACAGGGTCCGCATGACTGCCGACGCTGCACCGATCCGCCTGTCGATCTCGCGCTCCATCCTCCCCTCACTCGTGAACAAGACTCCAAGATACTTGAACTCCTCCACTTGGGGCAGGATCTCATCCCCGATCCGGAGAGGGCATTCCACCCTTTTCCGATCGAGGACCATGGACTCGGATTTGGAGGTGCTGACCCTCATCCCGACCGCTTCACACTCGGCTGCGAACCGCTCAAGCGAGAGCTGGAGATCACGGCCTGAAGAAGCCAACAGCACCACGTCATCTGCAAAAAGCAGAGACGCGATACTGAGGTCCCCAAACTGGACCCCCTCAACGCCTTGGCTGCGCCTACAAATTCTGAATTTCCTCGAAGCCGTCCAAAAGTCATTCTCCATGGCCTCACCAAACTCTTCCCACGCCCGGGTTTTTGCCTCAGCAACCACCGAAGCCGCGTTCCGCTTGGCCATCCGGTACCTGTCAGCTGCCTCTGGAGTCCCGCAGGCCAAAACGGCCCGATAGGACTCCTTCTTCAGCTTGACCGCATCCCTTACCGCCGGTGTCCACCAGCGGGTTCGGGGATTGCCGCCACGACAGGCACCAACGATCTTACGGCCACAGCTTCGGTCGGCCGCCTCAACAATGGAGGCGCGGAACATGGTCCACTCAGACTCAATGTCCCCCGCCTCCCCCGGGACGTGGGAAAAGTTGTGCCGGAGGTGGGAGTTGAAGCTCTTCCTGACAGGAGATTCTGCCAGACGTTCCCAGCAGACCCTCACAGAGCGTTTGGGTCTGCCAGGTCGGACCGGCATCTTCCCCCACCATCGGAGCCAACCCACCACCAGGTGGTGATCAGTTGACAGCTCCGCCCCTTTCTTCACCCGAGTGTCCATAACATGCGGCCGCAAATCCAATGACACGACTACAAAGTCAATCATTGAACTGCGGCCTAGGGTGTCCTGGTGCCAAGTGCACACATGTTATGTTTGAACATGGTGTTCATTATTGAAAATCCGTGTCGAGCACAGAAGTCCAATAATAGAACACCGCTCGGGTTCAGATCTGGGGGGCCGTTCCTCCCAATCACGCCCTTCCAGGTCTCACTGTCATTGCCCACGTGAGCATTGAAGTCACCCAGTAGAACGATGGAGTCCCCCGAAGGAGCGCTCTCCAGCACTTCCTCCAGGGACTCCAAGAAGGGTGGGTACTCTGAGCTGCCGTTTGGTGCATAGACACAAACAACAGTCAGGACCCGTCCCCCCACCCGAAGGCAGAGGGAGGCTACCCTCTCGTTCACCGGGGTGAACCCCAATGTGCAGGCGCCCAGTCGGGGGGCAATAAGTATACCCACACCTGCTCGACGCCTCTCACCGTGGGCAACTCCAGAGTGGAAGAGAGTCCAGCCCCTCTCGAGAGGACCCACGTTTCCTTTTCGGGCTGTGCCCGGCCGGGCCCCATGGGCGAAGGCCCGGCCACCAGACGCCTTCCAGGCCCGCCTCTAGGCCTGGCTCCAGAGGGAGGCCCCGGTGACCCGCGTCTGGGCGTGGGAAAACGAAGTCCATTAATTTTAATCATCATAAGGGGCTTCTGTGAGCCGTGCTTTGTCTGGCCCCTCACCTAGGACCCGTTTGCCATGGGTGACCCTACCAGGGGCATGAAGCCCCCGACAACATGGCTCCTAGGATCATAGGGGCATGCAAACCCCTCCACCACGATAAGGTAACGACTCACGGAGGAGTCGGTGCCGGTGCGGCTTATGTAAGAAAAAAACTGAAATATCCCTGAATTTTAGCTGGTGCGGCTTATAATCCGGTGCATTTTATAGTCCGGAAATTACGGTAAACATTTTGAGGTGTACCGCAAACCTGTCTAATACCATTTTTTAAATTCAGATCACCAAGTTCACTCTCACTTGTTTCTTCAACCAGTTCTTTATAGTAATAGTCTTTATATAGTTCATCTGCAGGCAATGTAGTTGTAGCGCTGCTGTACCACTTCTGCTATAGCTCACATTGTGACAACTGTAACTAAGATGAACACACAGAGTGAGTGACATTACAACTAATAAGTGGTGTGGCTATATCAAGTGACTTAAGGCCGATTCATACTTGCCGGGGCGTAGGCCGTGCGGACGTCACTGCAGCAATGCAGCATGCAGTTTGCCTTCACAGTCGCGGGTAGCCCAGACACGTTTTGAAAATGTGTTGCAGTTTCACTCTAACCCAGAGAATGTTGTTCTGGCTGGTATTGGCTTGGACAACACAGGGTTGCAAGTTGTGGTCGGGGTTTTCACTTTACTTTTTGAACAAGTACAAAGTGGCAATAATAGAGACCGAGCCTACTAAATGATACATTTAATTGTATTGTAGAAGGCGGTGGCGTAGACCTGTAGGTAGTATGTACACATGTAGGCTTCTTTACACTCGCACATACCAGTGTGAGTTTTGATTTTCATTCGGACTTTTGGGGTGATTGTATTTTGATCTTACACTAGGACCCTTGCTAATTTTTCTGTTAATAAATTCTGTTCAGTCAGCCCTGCACTTCTGCCTTGCATTAGGTGAAATATTTTGCACTTTATAAGTCATGCAAATAAGATGTACCATTAATATGAATAAATGTGCCCAAGAAGGACAAAGAGAAGATTGATCTTTTTTAACCACCATATGTCTTTGTCTTGGTTTCTCAAATTTCCTGAAAGATTTCTTACTTCATTATTACATAATTTTGCTTCATAACTATGTCCTTTGCTAATGTCCACATAAAGCTGCAGAATCAAGAATTTCCCTCCCTCTCACACACGCACACAAACATAAAAAACACACACGCACACACAAAATGAGGTTAAGGGATGAGTCTGGGTGTATCCCACTACTCAGACAGAGCACATGGCAGCCCCAATAATTATAATACAGGAGTTTGACAGATGGAAAAATCCCTAGGCGTGTGTCAAAAAGCCGAAGTTGAATGAGATACTCTATTCAGTACAACAACCAAATATTTTTCCCAAATTGACGAAAACATTGTGTCATCAGCGGCCACACTTTGGAATTGTGGTTAGGGCATGTGCTTCAAAGCTAAGAGAGTTTGGGTTTGAATCTTACCTGAGCCCTTCCTGTATGGAGTTTGTATGTTCTTTCCGTGCTTAGCAGGGTAAATAATACGGTGACATTATCCAACAGTGTAAATGTCAATGCATGTTCCCTACTGACAATAGCCCACTTTCAAGTTTGTAAACAATGTGGTGTCATTTTGGGGGCGCGACTTAACTGGAGCAAAAAAGATCCAGTGCCCTCGCTTAAAAACAGACATTACCATATTTCAACAAACACAGCTCCCACTACATCCTATGGCTTGTCCAGGCAGGAATTGCATTCTGAAGGTTAAAGGGAGGGCAGCTCGGTGGCGCACTGCTTAGCATGTCCGCCTCACAGTTAGGAGGGCGCGGGTTTGATTCCACCTCCGGTCCTCCCTCTGTGGAGTTTGCATGTTTTCCCCGTGCCCGTGTGGGTTATCTCCGGGCACTCCGGTTTCCTCCCACATCCCAAAAAAAAACATGCTTGGTAGGCCGATTGAGCACCCCAAATTGTCCCTAAGTGTGAGTGTTAGTGTGAATGTTTGGTTGTCTCTGTATGCCCTGCGATTGGCTGGCAACTGGTTCAGGGTGTCTGTTGGGATAGGCCCGCGACCCCCGTGGGGACAAGCGGTATAGAAAATGGATGGATGGAGATAAAAGGGAAATTATTAGCACACTGATTTTAACTTCTCACCAGCCAGATTTGTCTGTGTTACATCAGCCAGTAGGATCAACCAGCCGCGACACACAGTGAAGCTCTCTGCCCACCGCCGGACCTCTCCAACCCATCTGCTTGCCATCCATCTGGCTGAAGCAGTCACTGCCAGTGAGCCAGCCCGTGTTGCTTGGTCCCGCCGCTAGTTAGTCATTCCGTGTGCCTCAATATAAAAAACTGTGAGACAACGCCCAGAGCTCAGCTTGTGCAAATGTAAAAGTTGGACTTTTAGGATTGGGAGTCTCCAGTGATGTGGCCCACCCTTCACCGAGCGTGGTGCACCTCTATTTTGGATAGGCAATGGTGGGAGTACCCCATATATGGACAAAATAACCCTTAGATTTCAGTCCCAAAAAAGCCTCTCCGACCACTTTGTGTTTGCTTACCTTGGTGATTTTCATTCATCAGCCAAACCGCTTATCCTCACGAGTTCACGGGCATGCTGGGGCTGTCTTTGGGCGGTGTTCTGGTTGCCAACTAATCACAAGGCACACAGACAAATAACTATTCACACTCACCCCCACGGATAATTTACAGTGGTCAATCGACCTACCATACATGTTTTTGGGATGTGTGATGCAACTAGAGTACCCACACAGGCAGTGAGAGAACATGCAAACGCCACACAGAAAGGCCGGAGCCGGAATTGAACCCTGCACCTCTGAACTGTGAGGCAGATGTTCTAATCAGTGCGCCTCTTGGTGACTTATGAAAGAAAACAGACAGATGTGACAGAAATGGCACTGAAGGTGTCGATTATAAATTTCAACATTTCATGCATGACTGGCCGAGGCTACGATGTGATATTTCAAATTTTTGTTTTTGCTATTACGGCTTTGGTAACCAAAACCCAAACAAGAGGACAATTTTTGTATACAAAAGTAGTGGTGTTTACTGCTGGCTTCCCTTCTTTTGCCTGCACCTAGCACAGTGAAATCATAACCTATGTCACGATGACTTACTGATGCTTGATACAGATCTCGTCTTTTGTTCCTGCCCTTGTCTTGGAAGCACTTGTGACGGCACGACACAAAAGTCATCACTCACGTTGTTATAGTCTAATATCATCAATCGTGGAGATTGAATGTCCTCACATTCTCTCAAATGACCATGTTTTGCATCCAATCCTACGTAAACATTATGTCGAGATATGCTAACCTGCGTTTTCGAATGAGTGCGCCAGATCTTTTTGCCTCCGGCAAAATTATTTACATTTATTTACATGATTTACAAACTCTAAAGGGAGCATAGATATAACTGTAAGAACACCCAATCAGAGGACAAGCACAATGTCTATTTTAAGCTTTCTTATGACTTCATAGCTATCGTGTCTCTTGCAAGCAGCCCTGCAATGAAAATGGGTTTATTTTGTGATGCTGCTAAATGGAGCATCATTGTTTGTGTGTGTGCAGCTCTTGCGCTTTACAATTTCTACACCCAAATCCTTTCTTCTCATATTTTTCCCATTAGCCTCTTTACACACCTTTAAACATGTCTCCTTCTGTCTTTAAGTCACTAATGCAGATGTCGCATTGTATGGTCATGTTCAAAACTATATTGAAGGGCTTTATAATGTTTATAATGCTCACAGCTGCCCAGCCTGTAGCAAGTGAGCCATGAATTGTTTGTGTTACAGCTCATATGCTATAATTAGCATGAACAAATTAATTCTGCAGTGATTGATAACGATCATGGTACTTTTATTTTTCCAGTGAGAATGGTTTTGATTCTGTATTTGGTCTGCACGCATTTTAATGTATTTGTGTACGAGACCTACATTAAGCTACAACTGAAAAAGCATCGTCCTAGCACAACCCCATTCTAAAGAACATTGTTTCACTGGAAAACATTTAAAGCGTTGTTGCGTCATGTTGTCCTACTTTATAGCTAAAAATAATTTTAAGAAACATGATCCGTTTTAAAGCCCGACATTAACAGTGTCTCGATGGTACAGGACAATTGTGGCACTGTATTGCGCCAACGCAATACTTACACCGCCCCAATCGGGTCAGTACAAATGCCATTAGTAAATACCATGATATCAACGCATATTTGCTCTTTTGTTTTTAATATGTTGCGTTTTAGCCACTTAAATTGTTCAATCCATTCTACCACATTACGTTGCACATATCAAGTTCCCTCAAGAAATAGCTCACATATAAAGCCTAGAAGAAAGAGCTGTGTAGATCTGCACTTTGTACTCAGTAAATTAACTAAGTTACCGTATTTTTCACACCATAAGGCACACTTAAAAGCCTTTAATTTGATCAAAAAATGAAGGTGCGACTTTTAATAAGGTGCGCCTTTTGTGTGGACCAAATTCCAAAATCTGTTAAGTTGTTTTGTGTGACTTCCGTAATATACAGGCGAAATATGAAGACCCGATTAACCAATCAGAGGACATAATGTTTTACGTAGATCGGGGCAAAAAGACAATCAGAGGACTAGACGTAACACGTAGAGGAGTACGTACCTCCGCCGCCATTGGTAAATAAATACTATCGTTTGTGCAAAATACGTACCTCCGCCGCTACTGAAAATAAATACAACTGTTTGTTCAAATCTGTAAAGTTGTTTTGTGTGACTTTCACCGAGGTACCTACTTTGGCTCAACACCGGCCATACTCCGTCACGAGCTCAACAATATGCATGCATTCGCCGTGCTCCTTTATTATTTCGAGTTTCATATCTATACTCTTAGGAGACGTACTCGACTACACTGCTTAGCGCCGAGACAAACAGAGAATGACAGAGCAGAAGATGTGGGTGGCTGCTGCATCGGTTCGGAAGTCGAAATTTAGTTCGTAAGTAGATGCAAAAAAACCACGAGGCTCCGGTTCGTATCTCGAAAAGTTCATAAGTATAGGCGTTCGTAAGTAGAGGTACCACTGTAATAGTAATAATTTACACGCAAATAATAGTGATAGATGAAGTCTAATTGATAATTGATCTAACAAAATAGATAGACCAATAACCAATGCTAGAAATGTTTGTGAGTCAAATTTTACATATTTACTACACGACATAAAAACACATTGAATAAGAAAACAGGAAATCGCAGATTTATCAGTTTTTTCTGAACTGTCCCATGAAGCTTTGCTGGGCTAGAACGCTGAACGCTCTATATATGCTATATTCAACATGAATAAATGAAAACAAAGACGAGGGCAGTCGAAAACACTGTCGTTTACAACAGCTCTTGCTCGCCCTCCTTGTTTTCTGGATGGGAGCTCACGTGTGGTTTAGAATTCTTAGCAAGTACGCAGTGTAAATAAATTGGCCCATGCGGGTGTCGTCATCTTCTTTTGTGCCAAGGCGTATTTTAAATCACTTTGTTGGCAGTGCAAGACCATATTTTAGTCAAGGTTACCTGACGCTATAATGCAGTGTGCATTCTCATAGCCAACTAGGACTGGCTATAAAATCAAAAGGCAAAACCACCACGCTGTCATGATGTAAGAAGGGACAAAAAGTCAAGTCAAGTCAAGTCAAGTTTATTTGTATAGCCCTAAATCACAAACAGTCTCAAAGGGCTTCACATAGCCAAAATTGACAATTATTCTCAAAGCATCCCCTGATCATAAGCTCCCAAAAGGGCAAGGAAAAACTCAAAAAACCCCTGCCAGGGGAAAATGAGAAACCTTGAGAAGGGACCACAGATGGAAGGATCCCCCTTTCAGGATCACCAGGTTGTAATGGATGCAGAGAGTACACAAGTAATACATAATATGAAAATCAATGAAAAAAAATGGATGTCGGAGGTGCCCTCGATTGTCCTGGCAGTGTCTTCAAGGAGGTTGAGCTGCAGTTTCTTCATCTTGAATTGGTCCCCGAGAATCCAGCTAGCCGCTATCAGCTTTTGAGCCACCTAACCCTAACCCTAACCCTCCCCAGCCGGGGAGGAGGTGGGCAGAGAGAACAGAACAAACTCCGGCTAAATCGGCCATCACAAGTTAGTTAAAGGCCATCTCATAGAAATGTGTCTTCAAACGTGTCTTAAATGTTTCTACTGAGGTAGTAGTTCTAATATCCATTGGTAGGGCATTCCAAAGCTCTGGAGCCCGAATAGAGAATGCTCTAGACCCTGCAGACATTTTCTTGGCCCTCGGTATAACTAAAAGACTAGCGTTTTGCGAACGAAGGTTACGAGACGGAACATAAGGAACGACTAGGTCGACGAGATATGAAGGCGCTAAGCCATGCAGTGATTTATAGGTTAGTAGAAGAACCTTGAAGTCACATCTTAAATGGACCGGGAGCCAATGTAATTTGGCTAATATTGGGGTAATGTGATCAAATTTTCTTGACCGTGAGAGCAGCCTCGCAGCGGCATTTTGCACTAACTGTAGACTTTTGATACTGGATTTAGGAAGACCAGAGAATAATACATTACAGTAGTCCAGGCGCGACGTGACGAACGCATGTATAATAGTTTCCGCATCCCCGGTCGAGAGGATAGGACGAATCTTAGCAATATTACGAAGGTGAAAAAACGCAATCCTGGTTATATTCTTAATGTGTTTTTGAAAGGAGAGCGTTTGGTCAAATATTACCCCGAGATTAGTTACCGTATCACTCTGAGTGATAGTACGGTTATCTATAGTTATAGTGGTTTCCTTAAATAAATGCTGATAACGAGTAGGACCAATTATCAACATCTCAGTTTTATCCGGGTTAAGACGAAGGAAGTTGAGAGACATCCATTGCTTAATCTCCGCAAGGCACGCCTCGAGATTACAGCAGTTCTGTGGATCTGTCATCGATAACGGCATATATAATTGGGTGTCATCCGCGTAGCATTGAAAACTAATATTATATTTACGTATTATGTCCCCAAGCGGAATCATATAAATATTAAATAAAATCGGTCCGAGTACCGATCCCTGTGGGACACCACACGTAATATTATATTTACGTATTATGTCCCCAAGCGGAATCATATAAATATTAAATAAAATCGGTCCGAGTACCGATCCCTATGGGACACCACACGTAACATTATAAAGCTCAGAGGACGTATTACCATGGACCACTCGGTGCGTCCTGCCTGATAGATAGGAATTGAACCAGCTTAGTGCTGATCCTGAGATACCAACACAACTTTTAAGACGCCCTAATAAAATATCGAAGTCTACAGTGTCAAAGGCAGCACTAAGATCAAGTAGTAACAATACAGACGACGTATTTGAATCCATAGCTATGAGGACATCATTAGTCACTTTAGCAAGTGCTGTCTCTGTAGAATGATTAGCTCTAAAACCAGACTGAAAAGAGTCATATCGATTATTAGCGACCATGTAATCAATAAGCTGCTGTGCTACTACTTTTTCGAGAAGTTTTGCTATGAATGGGAGGTTTGAAACTGGCCTATAATTACTGAGACAGTCCGGGTCAAGATTTGCTCGCTTAAGTAGTGGTTTAATAATAGCGGTTTTAAAGGCTATTGGCACTATCCCAGAGGAAACAGACAGATTGATTATATTTAAGACGGACGGTCCTAAAATTGGAAATAATTCTTGAAGTAGTTTGGCTGGAAGCGGGTCGAGTAAACATGTTGTTTGTTTAGCCGTACTAACCAATTTTGTAAGCATTTCAAGGGACACGCTTTTAAAATTTGAAAAAAAAAAAATACTTTTGAGAGAGAGGAGCAATCACTGTTCTGCTATTTTTGTCTTGTCAAGTTTTCGTATTTATTAAACTTACTTATAAATCATTTTAATGATAGGGGCAGGGATGACAAGCAAAATAAGTCTCTTTTTCTGACCTGTTTCACCATCCACTTAGACCACATTGTAGCATTCGATGAAAATAAATGTGAGTTTACTGACTTACTCTCCCGGGATCTGTGAAACACATAACAGTATATTGTAGCATATATAGGCAGCAAGCCTAAATGTATGTTAGGCCAGGTTCATATTGAAGGCAACCGAGATGAGTTTTTTGCCTGTATGCGACCTGCATCTGTTTTTTTTAATGACAGTTTGAAGGTCATAAGTATAAATCGCACCAGCCATAAAATGCATAATAAAGAAGAAAAATACATATATAAGTTGCACCGGAGTATAAGTCGCATTTTTAGGGGAAATTTATTTGATAAAATCCAACACCAAGAACAGACATGTCATCTTGAAAGGCAATTTAAAATAAAAATAGAATAGGCACCAAAAGGGCTGAAGGTGCGGTATGCTAACGTTACATAAACACATAAACAAGGAACTGAGTATGTGCTTGACGTAACATATTAAGAGTTATTCAAATAACTATAGCATAAATAACATCCATCTATCGAAACATTGATATTCCAAATCGCGTCATTCCAAATCATTAAATCCAATGAAATCTTCATCCTCGGTGTCACTTATAAACAACTCCGCTAACCCCAGAAGTAGAAGATGCAGCGCTTCCTCTTCTACGTGGCTTACATCAGACTCATTGTCAGTTGCAGTTCCAATTATTCCACAGGCCGAGAGCGTTTTAGTGTGAAAGTAACATGTGAAATGATATAATGTGTTAATAATTTCACACATGAGTCAATCCTGAATATAAGTCGCATCCCCGGCAAACTATGAAAAAAACTGCGACTTATAGTCCGGAAAAAAACGGTATTAGGAAAATTCATCCATCCATCCATCCATCTTCTTCCGCTTATCCGGGGTCGGGTCACGGGGGCAGCAGCTTTAGGAGGGACTCCCAGACTTCCCTCTCCCCAGCCACTTCATCCAGCTCATCCCGGGGGATCCCAAGGCGTTCCCAGGCCAGCTGAGAGACATAGTCTCTCCAGCGCGTCCTGGGTCGTCCCCGGGGTCTCCTACCGGTGGGACATGCCCGGAACACCTCCCCAGGGAGGCGTCCAGGAGGCATCCTGATAAGATGCCCGAGCCACCTCATCTGGCTCCTCTCAACATGGAGGAGTAGCGACTCTACTCCGAGTCTCTCCCGGATGACCGAGCTTCTCACCCTATCTCTAAGGGAGAGCCCGGACATCCTGCGGAGAAAACTCATTTCGGCCGCTTGTATCCGAGATCTCGTTCTTTCGGTCACGACCCATAGCTCGTGACCATAGGTGAGGGTAGGAGCGTAAATCGACCGGTAAATTGAGAGCTTTGCCTTTTGGCTCAGCTCTCTCTTCACCACAACGGACCGGTACAGGGTCCGCATTACTGCCGACGCTGCACCGATCCGCCTGTCGATCTCACGCTCCATCCTCCCCTCACTCGTGAACAAGACTCCAAGATACTTGAACTCTTCCACTTGGGGCAGGATCTCATCCCCGATCCGGAGAGGGCATTCCACCCTTTTCCGATCGAGGACCATGGACTCGGATTTGGAGGTGCTGACCCTCATCCCGACCGCTTCACACTCGGCTGCGAATCGTTCCAGCGAGAGCTGGAGATCACGGCCTGAAGAAGCCAACAGCACCACGTCATCTGCAAAAAGCAGAGACGCGATGCTGAGGTCCCCAAACCGGACCCCCTCAACGCCTCGGCTGCGCCTAGAAATTCTGTCCATAAAAATTATGAACAGAATCGGTGACAAAG
Organism: Syngnathus floridae; assembly: GCF_059516105.1. Lineage (NCBI taxonomy): Eukaryota > Metazoa > Chordata > Actinopteri > Syngnathiformes > Syngnathidae > Syngnathus > Syngnathus floridae. The sequence goes on along the minus strand of NC_142415.1, from coordinate 538,528 downwards.
GGCAGCCTTGGCGGAGTCCAACCCTCACTGGGAACGAATCCGTCTTACTGCCGGAAATGCGGACCAGACTCTGGCATCGGTGATACAGGGACCGAACCGCCCTTATCAGTTGGCTCGGCACCCCGTACTCCCGAAGCACCCTCCACAGAACCTCCCGAGGGACACGGTCGAACGCCTTCTCCAAGTCCACAAAACACATGTGGACTGGTTGGGCGAACTCCCATGCACCCTCGAGGAATTAGGAAAATTGTTAATATATTTTTTTTAATTTATGTATTTTAAGAGAAAATTATTCAAAATAATGAACAGTATGTTATGTTGGGTGGCAGCATGGTGGAGCACTGGTTAGCACGTCCGCCTCACAGTTCAGAGTTGCAGGCTTCGACTACGGCGCTGGCCTTCCTGTGTGGACTTTGTATGTTCTCCCTGTGGCTGCGTAGGTTTTCTCCAGGTACTCCAGATTATTCCCATATTCCAAAGACATGGTAGGCTAATTGACCACTCCAACTTGTCCGTAGGTGTGGTTGTGAGTGTGAATGGGTGTTTGTCTATGTGTGCCTTGCAAATTGCCACTCAACGAGTTCAGGGTGTCCCCCGCCTACTGCCCGAAATCAGCTGTGATAGACTCCAGCGTGTCTACGACCCTCGTGAGGATAATGGATGGATGGGTGGACTATGCCATGCTTTCAGCAAATGTAGCATTTGTAGTACACAGTGGAGTATTTGGGGTTTGCTGCTTAAACGATGAACAAATACCGAACGCAGATTTTGGGTGCAAGTCTCAGCTCTTTAAATACACTGTAAAGAATTTCAATTACTGGCAGAAGGGATACAGTAATTGTTATTTTACAATGTACCTACCGTAATTTATTTTAACATTGTATTACTGTTTTTTGAATTACATTATATTACTGTAGGATAACAGTAAGTGGTGCATCCACTGTTTATTTGAACAGTTATCTACTGCATGGTTGACATTGTTGTTTTAGCATAGTTATGGCCAACAGTAATCCTTTTTGTTCTCATGAACAAGTTTGTTGCTAACTAGCCAGTATGCCTGATTCATTCTGCAACGCTACAATACGTCATACATATTGTGCTGTCAGAATCTGACTTGAGCTGGTTACTAAATAGCTTTTGTGTGGGTTTGTCCCGTACAGGTGATTCTTTCATTATTATTTTTTCTTGCATATCCTGGTCAAGGCCGTGGGGAGCTTATGCCTGCTGACATCATGTTCTTCTGTAAAAATGTGCGTGACAATTTGACTTGAATTTGAAAATTCTCATTCGGCTTGAGTTTATAAGAGTCACGTTGCTTAGAAATGATGTTTTATTTTATTTGTTTATTATTTTTTGACTTCAAAGACTTGGAGATTTGGAGTTGAAGGATGGTAACATGACAGATGGCAACACAATAAAATGTATTACACATTTTCTACACTGTTATTGTGTCATGAACAATGTGATTCATTTATTTACTGGATGTTCACACTGCCCAGTGGCACATACAATTAATCTAAGTTGCAACAGAGTGAATATCAGGCCTTAAACACAGCGCTACTACGTCGTTACTGTGCGTCCACCTCCGATTGTTGTCATGGAGACGGGGCACTAAAATTTAGGGCTTGTCATAGTTGTGTTGTGCTATGGAGAGAAAATAAGTAAAAGAGAAGATGAATGTGGTTGTTTATACAGTAGAAAGGGACACTTTTAGACAGCAATATTACAAGAGTTATGAATGAAGTACAACAACTGTAATTCATCACACATTTTATTTATTATAAAAAATCCCTTGATTTTTTATTTTTATTCATTGATTAGCCAATTTTGACTTTTTTTTAACTTTTTTTATTTTTCTTTAGCACAGTTTTCCCTACTTTCACTCATCTGATTTAATGGTCTTCTGCATTAAAAAATCTTTGATACCTGAGAAGAAAGAAATATATTTACAAATATAAATATATTTAATATATACTATGAATGCTCTGATTAATCGGTGGCTGAGCGTTATTGGCCGATATTCGTGAGAAAGTGATTGATCATTGAATTCAGTCAGGCCCTTGATGGCCATTCACTCACATTTTCTCTGGCTCTAACTCTGGTGAAAGTATTTTCACAATGCTATTATTTGTTTTTAGCATAATCTCACAATTTCACAAACAACCTATAGCCACAGTTTGTTTGAAAAAAAAAAAAGAAACTGACAAATGTTAGCATTTAAATATGACAGACATTAAATTACTGACAACAGAAACACACTTGTATAGCTATGGTCTTCTTCCCCGCCTTTTCTTTTTCATCTTTTCCGGCAGCCGCGAGGACCATTTATTTTCTATAGTTTTTCAGTCGCCGCATCGCAAAATTTGGGCACCATAAAGCCTTGTGTAACGCTTCCACTATAAACAGATGTGTGATATCTCTATCCATTTTCTGTACCGCTTGTCCCCACGGGGGTCGCAGGCATGCTGGAGCCTATCCCAGCAGTCATCAAGCAGGGGACACCCTGAACCGGTTGCCAGCCAATTGCAGGGCACACAGAGAAGAACAACCATCCGCACTCCCTCCTACGGGCAATTTGGAGTGCTCAAACAGCCTACCATACATGTTTTCCCGACATGGGAGGAAAGAGCAGTGCCCAGAGAAAACCAACACAGGCACGGGGAGAACATGGAAACTCCACAGAGGGAGGGCCGTAGGTGGAATCGACCCGCAATGTCTGAACTGTGAGGCGGACGTGCTAACCAGTGCCCCACTGTGCCGCCATACCTTATATATAGTATATATTTTGTTTTAAACCACATTTTAGAGCTACAATTTCAATACGAATACCGTGACAGTACGATATATTCAAGGATATTGTGCTGTCAGAATATGACTTGAGCTGGTTACTAAATAGTTTTTGTGTGCCTTTGTCCTTATGCTCCCCTTACAGGTGATTCATTCATTCATTTTTTTTGGTCGCATATCCTGGTCAAGGCCGTGGGGAGCTAATGCCTGCTGACATCAGATGTAGGGTGGACTGCACTCTGGACTGATCATTCATCAATCACATTGCACATAAACTATTCACACTCACATTCACACCATAACTGAATGGCAACTGAACCCATGCTCTCTACGTACACAGAAGTTATACGAGGGTGCCACCACACCATTAGTGACTACTCCCTTTACAGTTGTAAACTGCAGCACGCATCGGAACATAAATTATTGTTAATTAACATGCTTTTGTGGAGCTGACTGTAGTGCAAGGATTTAGAATCTAGACACTACTACTGAACAGCATCAAAGGAACATATTTTGATGCTTTACGTCATTTATGCTTCACGTCTTATAAATCATTCTGATTTGGAGCCTCTATGTCACACATGTCAGAGTCAAGGCTCGCGGGCCGGATGTGGCCCGCGAGAAGGTTTTTTTACGGCCCCTGGGATGATCTTGATTTACTATTAGAACCGGCCCGCAGACCGCAGCAAGCCGGCAGCCCGCAGATCTTTTACACGCACCAATACTACATTTCCCACAATGCAACGGTGACGCACCGAGCAGTACGCTGCTTCATTTCAGTGTTTATTATTAGCACAGCAGTCGTCAGCATAACTGTAAAATTAACTTTCAGATACCCATCAAAAATGGCAAAAAGGAAGGTGGACACTGAGAACCGGGGGTTTCAAACAAGGTGGGAGTCGGAGTATATGTTCACGGAGGTAGCTGGAAAACCTGAGTGTCTTCTGTGTGGAGAAAGTGTGGCGGTACTGAAAGAGTATAATCTGAGACGACATTATGAAACGAAACACGCGGACAAAAACAAGAATATGGACATGGAAAAAAGGCTACAGAAGGCCGAGGAATTAAAACGAGGCCTCAAATCTCGACAGGCTCTGTTCAAAAAAGCTAAATCACAAGGCCAGGCTGCTGTCAAGGCCAGTTTTATTTTGGCAGAAGAGAACGCTAAATCAGCCCGGCCATTTATGGAGGGGGATTTCATCAAAAACTGTATGATTAAAGTTTGTGACGGTTTGCCCAGAAAAAAGGCAACTCTTTTTAAATGCGAGTCTGAGCAGAAACACCATTGCCGAGCGAGTAGACCAGTTGTCCACCAATCTAAAAGAGCAGCTTGTGAAAAAGGGAAAAGATTTCATCGCATATTCCTTGGCTGTGGATGAGAGCACCGACATTTCGGACATTGCCCAGTTGTCAATTTTCATTCGCGGAGTGGACTCCAGCCTAAGCGTGACAGAGGAATTTTTGGCTTTACGTCCGATGCATGGCACAACTACGGGTCATGATTTGTATAACGAGGTGTCAAGATGTGTAAATGAGATGGAGCTGCCTTGGGAAAAACTCATGGGTTTGACAACCGACGGAGCACCTGCGATGTGTGGACAGAGGAGCGGATTGGTGGCGAAGATACGGGAAAAGATGCAAGAGGAAAACGCGACAGGTGAGCTGGCAGCTTATCATTGTATCATACACCAGGAAGCATTGTGCGGTAAAGCCTTGAAAATGGAACATGTAATGAGCATCATCACGCGCACAGTTAACTTTATCAGAGCCAAAGGTTTAAATCACCGCCAGTTCAAGGAATTTCTGACGGAGTTAGAAACGGAGCATGGTGATTTGCGTTATCACACAGAGGTGCGATGGCTAAACCATGGAAAGGTGCTCCAAAGATGTTTCGAGCTTCGTGAGGAGATTTGTCTGTCCTTGGACAGCAAAGGGAAAGACACAACACAACTCAGAGACGAGATGTTTCTGTGTGAAATGTCTTTTCTTTGTGACATTACGAGTCATCTGAATGCAATAAACTTGCAGCTGCAGGGTCGGGATCGTGTCATCTCTGATATGTACAGTACAGTGAAGGCATTTAAAACCAAACTGACTCTGTGGGAGACGCAGATGCGGAAAGAACATTTGAGCCACTTTCCCAGCTGCCAGACCATGAAAGAGAAGCTCTCTACCAGTGTGTTCCCGAGCGCACAGTTTGCTGATAAAATAGGTATGCTTGCCGCTGACTTTCGACGCCGATTTGCTGACTTTGAAGCACAAAAAAACAGGTTTGAACTGCTCGGTAATCCATTTGCTGCTGACGTGGAAAGCTCACCAAACTTCCAAATGGAGTTGATTGACCTCCAATGCAATGATGCACTGAGGGCAAAATATGCGGCAGTGGGTGCTGCGGAGTTTGCCCGTTTCCTCCCCGACACAATGCCCCAGCTGCGCATCCAGGCTGCTCAAATGTTGTCTATGTTTGGCAGCACATACCTGTGTGAACAACTGTTTTCTTTGATGAACCTGAACAAAACATCACACAGAAGTCGACTTACTGCTGAACACCTTCACTCAATTCTGAGGATTTCCTCAGCTCAGAGCCTTACCCCGAACATTGATGAACTTGTGGAAAAGATGGGACACCACCAAGTAGCACCCTCAACCTCAAACAAGTGAACATTTCTGTGCAATCACATATTTAGAGTTTTTACTCAGTTCAAGTTTAAAAGTTAAAGTTTAATATTTTTTTTCACTGCATGTTACATCTCCTTGAGGAAAGTGTTTTTGATTAATAGATTTTTGCACTTTATTTTATTGCATTTCAATCCAATTATATTTTAAAAATATTTCAGTTGAGTGGATGATAGAAAATTGCTATTATTTTTTTCTTTGAAGTAAATTTAGCCCACTTTTGCTAAAATAGAAAGTTTAAAAGTTAAAGTTTAGTATTTGTTTTCACTGCATGTTACTTCTCCTTGAGGAAAGTGTTGTTTTTGATTAATAGATTTTTGCACTTTATTTTATTGTATTTCAATCCAATTATATTTTAAAAATATTTCAGTTGAGTGGATGATAGAAAATTGCTATTATTTTTTTCTTTGAAGTAAATTTAGCCCACTTTTGCTAAAATAGAAAATATAGGTTACTGATGGTGCCTTAAACCAGTGTTTCCCAACCTTTCTTGAGCCATGGCACATATTTTATGTTGCAAAAAATCACACGGCACACCACCAAACAAAAATGTCACAAAACGTATATATAATGAAATATAATGAACATTTATTGTCAATTCACTTACTCAGTGTGAAATTTGGCCCTGTTTGGTTGAACACAACGCTGATATTCTTGCAGGAATTGAAGAAAGACAAACACGAAGATCTTCCTCAACAGCTCTGAGTCTCTCTCTTTTCTTAGTCTTTAAAGTAGTCATGCTTTAAAAGCCCAGCTCACATAGATAGGTTGTGGAGAAAGGGAGAAGAGCTGAAATTGCTTTGTTTCCCAGAATAGGGAACTCCTTGGCAGCAGTCAGCCAAAAACTGTCCAAAGGTACATCCGAAAAGCGCAGCTTAAGACCACGATCTTGTCTCAGTTCAGTTATTTCTTCCTGCTCCTGCAAAGTCATGTCCCTTCCAACTGCAGTTGAGCTATATGGGTTCCTCACCCAGTCAAGGCAATCAGTGGAAAGTGAAGGGAAATAACATGACAACTTCTGCTCCAAACTTTGCAGATGTTTACCTATTGTCTCACACAGTGCAGCTCTGTTGACACTCTGCCATTTCTGGGTGTTTGGGAACATTTCTAGGTTGGCACTTTCCATGTGTTGTTCCCAGAGCAGCACCTTTGAACGAAACCCCTGTATTTTATCTGTACTTGTGAGCAGGTTTTTGTTTCGACCTTGCATTCGCGTGTTCAAGTCATTCAGATGTTTAAATATGTCTGCCAGATATGCCAGTCTTGCACACCACTCATCATTTGAGAGCAAGTTAGCGTCATCGTGCTTCTCATTTGTCAAAAACACTTTGAGTTCCTCCCTTAGCTCATAAACACGACTTAAAACTTTGCCACGGGAAAGCCACCGGACCTCCGTGTGGAGCAATATGCTCCTGCCCCATTTCCTCACACAATGATGTAAACATGCGGCTTTTTACTGGTCTCGTCTTCACAAAGTTTATCATGCGCACAACATCTTCCATTACAGGAGCTAGGTTTGCTGGTAATGTTTTGGCAACAAGTGCTTCCCGGTGCAGAAAACAATGCGTCGCGATGACTTTTGGATTTTGGTCTCTCACTCTGTTTACAAATCCTTTGGTGCGCCCGAGCATGGCAGCTGCTCCATCGGTGCAAACGCTTACGCAGTCTTGCCACTTCAGTCCTCCTTGTTCAATGTACTCTGACACAACTCGAAAAAATTCTTCTCCTGTTGTTCTTTCTGGCAATTCCTTGCAAAACAGAAAGTTTTCACTGATGGTGTCTCCGTCTACAAAGCGCACATTTGCCAGAAGCTGCGCGTGTCCACTGATATCCGTAGATTCATCAATTTGCAAAGCGAATTTCCCACTAATGTGCAACTTTTCCAAAACTGTCTTCTCAATGTCTGCAGACATGTCTTGAATACGTCTGGAAATGGTATTATTTGATAGAGGGACTTGGGCTATTTCTTTAACAGCGCCAGCATCTCTTTCAAGATAATTTTGCAGGCGGGCATTATTAACGTCTCTCCTACGGTGTGTGCCTGTTTTGATTTGGCGATGAGTTCAGCAACTTGGTAACTAGCTCTAAGAGCTTTCTCACCCGTCTTGGTGTTTTTCCTCAGTAGCTCTGCCTGTTTCCCAGTTCGTTCACGCAGTTGAACAAAATAGTCCATACTCTTGTTTTGTAGTGACGGGTGTTTTGTATCTAAATGGCGTTTGAGTTTACTGGGAACCATGGCACTGTTGGACTACTTTTCCCCGCACACCAGGCATAGCGGAGTTGCCGCACTTTTTTCTCCGGTAAAAGTAAATCCAAAGGCAAGATAGCCTTCATTATATTGTCTTAAGCTCACCTTTTTTGCTTTCTTCTGACCAGTGCTCATGCTAGGGCCTTCATCTGGGTCAGAATTTTCTTCAGGACCCAGGTCAGATTGAGTACTTTTTCTTTTCAAATATTTATCCATTGCTATTACCTGCACTGTCTCACTCGAGGATAACTATGAACTTCCTACTGCTAGAGTAGACATATCGCGCTGATACACAGCCCTCTATTGCAAGAGCATTTAATTGCCCTGTCTATCACTACATGCTTCTCACTTTGAAACAATTAGACGAAACTGGGCGGCACACCTGATGATTCGTCACAGCACACTTGTGTGCCGCGGCACAGCGGTTGGGAAACACTGCCTTAAACAATACAGGTTTCTTTCATTTAATGTTCATGTTATGGGGATTTTTATATAAAGGAAATTTGTCATTTCGTGTCTGTTGAAAATTAAAGATTACTGACAGAGCCATAAGAAAATATTGCTTTATTTATCTGATCATATTGGTATATATTTGTTAGGTTTTTAGTAGGTTCAATTAGGTTCACTAGACTATATGCATCATTTAAAAAAAAATCAATGAACATTCGATCAGTCCGGCCCTCGGCTTGTAGCTAAAATTTTTATTTGGCCCTCCGTCCATTTGACTTTGACACCCCTGCTCTATGTGATTGTCTACCCATTTACATCTTCTTCAAGTGACCCTTATCCAGACATCGATATGCCTTCATATGTGTGAATCAGTCATAGTCGGGTTGAATAAAAATACAGGATTTCATTAGGGTAGATTGAAAGGGGTTCAGTTTTAGTGTGGCCCATTTGAAGTTTGGCCAACTATTTGCTCAATATTAATGCAAAACTAAAGTCTACCCTCACAGATCAGTTTCACCACACAAAAGCCCTAAAGACACAAAAAGTCACATGACTTAAAGTCTTAAAATAACAGAGTGGCAACACCACTTCCTATAAATAATGAATTTATCGGTGCAGCGCATAAAGAGCAGCATGCCTGAACCTGCTGTGCTCTGGGAGCTGATGTTTATTTTTAAATCAAGCCCAACGCAGGGCACCGTTGAAATGCGGCATGAGAGCAAAACCTTTCAAGTTGGCTTCACAGAGAAAAGAAGCAAATGGGTCGTGACATTTGGCAGAGAAGCCCATTGACATAAAACAGAAACAAATGAATTCCTCTTTAATGATGACTTGTTATGATGATCCACCCCTCCGAACAGTGATCAAAACCTCAGCACCACTCCCACCTTCAGCAGTATCACACAGCAACTGTTGCTAAGCAACCACGAACATGCTATGTGTCACTGTGGACACACTGATAATGCAGCTTTTAAGAGTAAAGCTTCGCTGAGACGCAGGAGATACAGATGTGTGGTTTGCAGTATCAAAAAACGATGCATTACCTAAAAGTGAATTAAGTGCTGGAGGATGGATGTATCAGCATCTGCACAATGTGATGTATACTTTGTAGTTTTGGAACATAGTTGGTAGTTCTACCACTAGTGATTGGGGTTGATTGTAATAACTAATTCCAAAGTCATCAGCCACTCAAAAACATTTGCCATGTCGTAGTGACTAACAAAATGTAGCTTTCTTGCTGTTATTGCATGTGTTTATATCCACGTTGTAGAAGTAGTATTATACACAGTGGAACCTGCAAAGGGGAACGCAATTTGTTCTCTGGAGATTTGTGATGGAAACATTGTTTTGGGTAGTTGTTGTAGTTAAGACCAGACATACCGAGACGAAGACATTACTAGGACTCGAAAGTATCTCAACCAAAACAAGACCAAGACTTTTGGAGGTCAAATTGCGACAAGACACCCACCCGCCCTAAAAAAAATAACAAAATCTGGTGGTATTTACTTTGTACCAGTTAGCACAGTGTTAGCTTTCAGTTTCATTGCTGAGCCAAATGATCAAATTTCTGCAGCTGAAGCACCAACATAGAGGACAATGTAGACTACAACGATCTCCCGTTGATCGTGTGTAAAACATGGACCATTTACTGGTGTAATGAATAATGTTTTCATTGAATGAGAATGAGAACCTGCTTAGGGGTTTGACGAATACCTGGAATGTTCATTGTTTGTTTTTGTGTTAGCTTGCAGTGCGATGAAAGCTAAATTGGCTGTAAAATTAAGTCACAGTTAGCTCTGAATGTTAGCAAAAACAAAAGCATCACAGGTGAAAAAGAGCTTATTTTTGCTTATTGTCTTAGAATGGGTGTTCTGATTTTAACTTTGTTTATTTAACGGTTACTTTAGGCCTACTGTACTATATGAAATTCTTTTGGAAACCAAACTTAATTACTGATGAATTGTTTTATATTTTTTTCTAAATTTTCTGGGTCGCTGCATCTTAAGTAGTCTTCCCTCTCGCTTTCTGTGTGCAGGGTCTGTAGCACTCCAGGCGACACCGGTAAGGAAGCGCAGCACCCGCCTTCCGTGTTTGTTACTGTTCACATTTCTCACTGATCACAATTATACTGGCTTGGTCTTGACTGGTTTTGATTAAATATATACAGAGTCCGCCCTGTCAGAGACTGAGACAAGACAGAGTAAAAATGGTTTCAATTCCGAGACGAGACAGAGACAGATCAATGACATACCAGGTCTGCCGAACCCCTGAAGCCGACTAATCGAACCCCTAGGGTTCGATCGAACCCAGGTTAAGAACCACTGTTCTATTCATTTCAAATGTCTTTTGAAAACTGCTAAAAAAAAAAAAAAAATTATTTGATATAAAACATTTTGTTTTAGCGAAGTGAGCAGAGTTATTTTCCCTGGTAACTACTTTCATTAAAAATGTATGTGGGCATTGATTTCCATAAATTATTTGGTTGGTTAAGGTTGCAAGGTTTGTCAGTTGACCATCTTACCATATTGGCGTGATACATGGCATGAACTATTGGTGTTCAGATACCGAGGTACTGCCTGGCAACAGGTGGGCAATTAATTTTGCAAAGCGTTCACATGAGAAACTCGAACGTTTGCCGAGGGCCTAGCCAACATGGCAACCTCGATTTTGAATATATTATTAGGGCCCGAGCATCGAACACTGCAAGGAGCATTGTTGTGTCTAGCAGCCAGGCACTGGTAACAGGGTCTAAACAGGGCAAAACATGTTTGTGTCATATTAACTCTCCATCCACATTGAACACTTTGTTCTTGAACTCGATATTCTTTTCGTCAAGTATAAAATGACCTGATAAATATTATGCGAAATTCAAGCATTTTTGCTGCATTGCATGTCTGCATATCATATTTATTTTACAGGGCTTTGGACTGCGACCTCAAATAATTCATTCATTCGTTCATTCATTGCACGCACACACACACACAAGTGTTGGAATATCTGGACCACAGTCAACAAGAGGAGGTTCCCAACTGTGAATGGAAACATTACACAACATTCTACATTTTACATGAATTTACACAACAGTGCACAGTACAGTACATTCTTTGAAAATTCATTTTTTATACCAGATATATTGAACAGAATTTCAATATACTCTGTTCGGTGGTGCACTGGTTAGCATGCCCGCCTCACAGTTCGGAGGGTGCAGATTCGATTCCACCTCTGGCTTTCCCTGTGTGGAGTTTGCATGTTCTCCCCCGTGCATGCGTAGGTTTTTCCTGGGAACTTTGGTCTCCTCCCACATCCTCAAAACATGCTTAATAGGTCGATTGAGCATTGATTGTAATATTTTTACATAAGAATGTGTGCATGTTTGTGAAGGGATTGCATAGAGACTGTAGTTTAGGTGTGGGTTCAACTTTCTCATTAAGTGAAACTTGACCCCTTGTCTTACCAATTAAAAAAAAAGATTGTAAAAAATATTATTTCATTTAAATGTATTTAAAAAAAATTGGGACGAGACCTGATTAATTAATTATGATATAGTATCAGTGTATAGCATTTTCAGCAATGAAACAATAAACCTGCTCCTGAGTGTTCCAATGATTTCATCATCTCACTTTTAACACCACCCCATTGACATGTTGACTTCATAAAAATCGTCCCTCTTGTTTTCACGAATAGAAATACAGGTAAAATGTACAGATCTTGCAACAAGACACGTGCTGAAGAAAAGAAAGCAAATCAACATTGTCACGAAGCGCCCACCTTAATCATCCATCCATACTACCTCCATTTTCAGGACTGATTGTCCTCATTGTCATGTGTGTACTGGGGCCTGTCCGAGCTGACTGTGACTATAAATCCTGTAGTGGTTATTTGTGGAAAATCCTCACAAATCTTAATAAACAGACCTGGTCTGAAGTATGTATTGTTATCAGTCACGTACACATTTATTGTTGCAGTCGTAAAAGCTTTCTAATAAACAAGTTGCTCTGTCCCCCTCTCCTTCTTCCTCCCTACTTTTATTGGATTAAACCGGCCCAGCCACCACAGACCGGATTAAAGTAATAGTTTATGCCTTTATTGGTCGGATTAGAATTGAGCTATTGAATTAGGTGTCAGTAACTGCAGTAGAAAACCATGCTTATCATCAAAGAGAATTAAAATCCAGATGAATTACCATCTGACCACTTTCAGTTAAATGCAAGGAGGATAAAAAGCATTTTAGTTAAGTTGAAGAAAGGTTTCTTGTGTGTCCATGTGAGCGTGTATGTACGTCTCTATCTGTAACCATCACTGTTGTATAATAGGGTGGCGGAAGTTGATTACGTAATTTTAACTCTATACAAAATAAATGTGCGTGTTTGTGTGAAAGAGGTCATCGTGAAACAGCTGTTGTGGTGTTTCTAATGAATAAAATCCCTGTTCCAGTGATGTGTGTTCCCACTGCTTTACTTTGTGAGAGTAAAAGAGATTTTTCACTGAAATTCTTTTTCATGCCATCTCCCTCTATCATTTCCATTTTCCTACACTTACGCTATCCATAGATATTATTGAGAAATGGAGGTGTGCGGGAGAGTCCATCAAGCCTGAATTTCTACAGTTGAAAAGGGAGATAGTAAAGGGCATTCTATCTGATCTCAGATGTTATTGTAGTTCATATTGTCAGCAGACATTGGAGCTGACTAAACATTTAATCTTTTATTTTTACTAATGTTTAAGATCGCCAGACAAATGTAGATAGCAGATAAAAGATATAGAAAGAAAACTAAATATAGTTTCTAAAAGTACCTGGACCTGTGTGGAGAAAATACTTGATCTCTAAATTTAGTAGCAGGTTGAAATCAAACGTTTTGTCTAACTGCCAATGTGTCTTGTACTAATCTGTGGAGATATTTTGGTCCACTCCTCTTTAAAGAATTGTTTTAATTCAGCAACTCTGGACGGTTGTCGTGCATGAGTGGTTTTATTGTTTGTTAAGTCATGAACACTGACCTTAACTGAGGCAAGGGCGGTTAGCAGTTCTTATGACGCTGTCCTGGATTCCTTTTGACCTCCTGGATGAGTTGTCGCTGCTGTCTTGGTTGGGTATTTTTTTGTAGGCAGGCCGTTCATCACTGTTTCATGTTTTCTCCATTTGTAGACAACAGCTCTCACCTTGCTCTGCTGGAATCCTGAAGTTCTTAGAATGTTTTCCCCCAAACCTATGAATGTCAATTACCGTATTTCACGCACTATTAGGCGCACTTAAAAACTTAAAATTTACTCAAAAAACCACAGTGCGCCTTATAATGCAGAGCGCCTTATATATGAATCAATTGATGAATTTGTTGATCCATACTGGTTGTACACAGCGCTCTGCCAAAATGTTTCAGTACGTTTTAGTACGACTAGTAAATTACAAGGTCGCATCGCTTCCCAGTATTACGGCAACCGTGGTCAGGGGGCGTCATTGAAAAGCTGTTGTACCCGCGAGGCTATTTTATTTCAAAATACGCTGCTCCGTTAATGTTTTCGAGTACGTTTACGGATCAATATCCAACGGAATCATAAATATGCAGCACCAATGTGTTAAATCAGTCTGTAGTCGGTTCCCATCACTTTTATGGGAGAGTGTTTGAGAAACGTGATTGTTTACAGAGGGCTGCCACGACACTTTGCTGAGGCTCATGGGAGTCTGCGAGCTGAGGCTCATGGGAGTTTGCGGGTGGCTAATGCTATAATGATAGCTGCTATACGCACGAGGCTATTTCATCTCAAAATAGGCTGCTCTGTTAATGTTTCGAGTAAATTTACGGATTGATATAGAAGGGAAACATACTAAGTAAGCAGTACCAATGTGTTAGAGCGAACTTTAGTCAGTTCCGATCATTTTATAGGAGATAGTTTGTGAAACGCGATTGTTTACAGGGGGCTGCCACGACACTTTGCTGTGGCTCATGGGAGTCTGCGAGCTGAGGCTCATGGGAGTTTGTGGGTGGCTAATGCTATAATGATAGCTGCTATACGCACAAGGCTATTTCAACTCAATATAGGCTGCTCCGTTAATGTTTGGAGTAAATTTACGGATCGATATGGAAGGGAAACATAAGTAAGCAGTACCAATGTGTTAGACCGAACTTTAGTCCGTTCCGATCATTTTATAGGAGATAGTTTGAGAAACGCGATTGTTTACAGAGGGCTCATTGGTTATTGGCTAGTGGATGCATGCCGCAACCCTAGTTAACCTCAGTTTGTTGCAGTATAGCTTCTATTTTATGCGCCTTTTAATCCAGTGCGCCCTATAAATGAAATAATTTCCAAAATAAAAAATTCAATGAGGGTGCGCCTTATAATCCAGTGCGCCTTTTGGTGCGAAAAATACGGTACTTAATTTCCCATCTGGTTTTGAATTTCTGTACATTGTGGAATTTCATTGCAGCTTTTGAGATCTTTTGGCTGACTTAATTTTCTCACACATTTTATATTTCAGTGATTTCATGATCAAACAGCTCTACAGGTAATCAGGCTTGGGTGTAGTCGGTGAAAAGGAACTCGCCTTTCCAAAGAAAGTGATTAGCCACAGTTTACTTCATGATTTAACAAGCGGGAGAAGTAACCTTTCACACAAGTCTGGGTAGCTTAACATGTTTCTTTCCACTAATAAATCATTTGTTTAAAAAAAAATGCATTTTATGTTTGCCTAGGTTATAGTCGTCCAATTTTTGGTGCTGAACTGTGTTGTAATTATCTTTGAAGACAGCGTGGGCAGAGATTGATTTATTGCACTTTGGCATGCCGTGAATATTGCATGTTACTAAACTTGTAGGTTGAAGGATCTTGAGACAATATAGAACCTCCCAGCGAGAATCTCTTTGGTCACGTCAGTCAGTCAGTCAGTCAGTCAGTCAGTCAGTCAGTCAGTCAGTCAGTCAGTCAGTCAGCCTGCCTGCCTGCCTGTCTGTCTGTCTGTCTGTTTGTCGAATACCACAAATATTTTAGTTGCTGTTGCCATTCTGTTTCATTTACTTTTTTATTTTTATTTTATACTTAAAAAAAACAAGCATTTTTTTATTGGAAAGACTTTATTAGAAAATAACTACATTTTTGCAAAATGTCAGTATTTTAAACTTTGACCCTTCAGATTGTCTGCAACTCCGACAAGCATACGTAAATACATTTTTTGGAGTTTAGAAGGGGGGGAAGGTCATGTAGTAGAATCAGTGTAAATAAGTGAACACCTCGTCACTGGCAAAGAAAGCTCAGCGCCGCCTGTACTTCCTGCGGAAGCTCAGGCGTGCATGTGCTCCTCAGGCTGTCCTGTCTACATTCTACCGTGGCACCATTGAGAGCGTCCTCACCAGTTGCATCGCTGTCTGGGGTGGTAACTGCACTGAACAGAACTTGAAGGCCCTGCAGCGCATAGTGAATACGGCTGGTAAGATTATTGGTGCTTCGCTCCCCTCCCTGAAGGACACTTACACCTCCCATCTCGCCCGCAAGGCAACCTCGATTGCCAGAGATGTGAGTCACCCGGCTCACTCTTTGTTTGACCTTCTTCCCTCTGGGAAGAGGTACAGGAGCCTGCGCTCCCGCACCACCAGACTCGCCAACAGCTTCTTTCCCCAGGCTGTTAGGGCCCTGAACTCGCTACCCCCTTCTGCGTAGCGTGCGGCACTGTTGCGCTATTTTCGGGGATGTCTGCTGTACGCGCACTTGCTCCTTTTTTTCTGCTCCTCTTATTTATTTATTTATTGTTGTGCTATTTATTCATTATTTATTCAGCACGCTTTTGTTCTACTTGTTTACTTGTTTGTCTGTTGTGAGCCATGTCTTGTCACCGTGGGATAGGGGGGAACGAAATTTCGGTTTCTTTGTGTGTCTTTGGCATGTGGAGAAATTGACAATAAAGCTGACTTTGACTTTGACTTTGAAGCGGCAAAGTTGGTGAACACACAAAAATTTAGGCACTGCTGAGAATTTTGTTTACGGCTGAGCAAGAATGTTGCTGCGACCCTTTTGACTTTGAGAAGAGATTAGGCACTAACATTGCAACAACAGCATTTAAGCATATGAAATGCCCACTGGCCAAAATTGTACAAATGCATTCAATTACAGAGTGAAAGGGCAATGAATTCTTAGCATGCATATTAAACTTTGGACTTCATGAGGAACAAAAAAGAACAACACTTAAAATGTTTAACAATGCAATCGGCACAAACATCTGGTAACATTTTAAATGTTTTTATGTTTTCATTGGACATACCGTATTTTCCGGACTATAAGTCGCTCCGGAGTATAAGTCGCACCAGCCATAAAATGCCCCAAAAAGTGAAAAAAAACATATATAAGTTGCTCCGGAGTATAAGTCGCATTTTGGGGGCAATTTATTCGACAAAATCCCACACCAAAAACAGTCATGAACGAGCAACAACAGGCTAAACGATAGCAACAACAGGCTAAACAATAGGTATGCTAACGTGACAAACACAAACAAAGAGCTGAGAACGGGCCTGACGTAACATATAGAGTGATTAAGGACAACTATTACATGAATAACATGTTTATAAAACCATCGGTGTCACTCCAATTCATTAAATAGCAACAACAGGCTAAACGATAGGTATGCTAACGTGACAAACACAAACAAAGAGCTGAGAACGGGCCTGACGTAACATATAGAGTGATTAAGGACAACTATTACATGAATAACATGTTTATAAAACCATCGGTGTCACTCCAATTCATTAAATCCATCGATCGTTCTTTGTCAACAATGGGTGCGCACGGCTGAGGGCGCTTGCACTTCAAAATATTCCACAGGCTCATATAACGAAAGATAAACTATATTTCAAATAACTATAATACAAGCTAATAATATTATCAAACCACCCGTGCACTTTAAATCCATTAAATCCATCGATCAAATTCCTCGTCCTTTGTCAACATCGCCGCGCGTGCGCCCTGACGTCAGCCTCGTCTTTATTCCACAGATCTACGATATAACTATATTGTAGCGTTAACAAAGTACAAGGATAGACGTGGGTTTGGTAAACGGCTCTTTATTAAACAAAACAAACTTCCAAGCGTGTGGCGGCGTGGACTTCCAGACAGACCGGGCATGCGTAATGGCCATGTCCGAGCCCCGCGCACCGTTTGCGGACAGCCACTCGGCCGAGCGCCGTCCCCCGACTCAGTAGAGTAGGACCGGGCGTGTGTAAAAGCCATAATAGTTTTTCACACCTTCTATGTCACTCCAAATCCTTAATTCCTTCAAACTCTTTGTCCTCCGTGTCACTTAGAGATGATCACCGCTAATGATGCCGGTAGTCCTTATGTAAACAACCGCGGCGCCGCGCTACTGACGTCACTTGAAATAGTAATCCATTGGTACATCACGGTTCTCCAAACTTTCTTTCTGCTGCTCGATTACTGTTTTCAGCTGCATATTTTACAACTTGAAGTTTGTAACCTGCAAAATATGAGTTTCTTTTTGGTGCCATTTTTCTTAAGCCCACCCAGTTGATGAGTCACGGCCAACGGTGAAATTTAGAGCCCCCTCATCCAGTTTCGTCTGAAAATATAATTTTTTTTGGTTGTTTTATCAAAGTCAAAGTCTGCTTTATTGTCGATTTTTTTTTTTATATACTGAGACACACAAAGAGATTGAAATTACGTTTCCACTATCCCTCGGTGAGATAGTACACATATGCATACAAGCAACACAAAAAAAAAACAAGAAGGCACAATCAATGAATAAACAAGAGTGTTGAATAAATGATAAATAAACAAATAATAATAAATAATAATAATAAATATAAGAGGAGTAAAAATGGAGCAAGTGTACATACAGCAGACAGTGGACTTGGATATGGTGCTTTAAAGTGTTAATTGCTTTATTTGATGTTTTCTCTATTTTTTATGTTTTGAATATGTTCAAGATAAAGATATAAAAGCATGTGAAGTGATCAACTATACTAAAAATAACATGGGAAGTGGTCAACTATACTTGTAAGTAAGTGATGTCTTAATGATCAAGTAAAAATTTGTGAAAAAAAAACATATATAAGTCGCTCCTGAGTATAAGTCGCCCCCCCACCCAAACTATGAAAAAAAACGCGACTTATAGTCCGGAAATTACGGTACTAAAATTTTAACTAATGTTGGTTACCATCATATTATGTGTAAATGTTGCCCATTGTCGTCCTTGAAGGGGGGGACTCCCCGATCTGTGGCCCCCGCTCAAGATTTTTTTTTTTCTCTGATGTTTTGTTTTTGTTTCTGTTTTAGTAGTTTTAGTTTTTCCTTACCTTAAAATTAAGAGAGGTCGTCAATATTGTCAAGTGTAGGCATGTGAAGCCCTTTGAGACTTTTTTTTGTGATTGAGGGCTGTATAAATACATTTGACTTGGCTTGACTTTTCATTACGATATAGCAGGAACCCAAATAAATGAAAAAACAAGTTTGGTCACCTCATATTACATAAACATAATAAATTGTTGAAGAACTCGTTTTGAAATTGGAGACCAGTAAAACTGTTTGTTCAGTTATCAGTATTAGTTATAGTTATTAATATTCAGTTATAGTATTTATTTTAAAAGGGAGATCAGTAACACAAAACACAAATGTCAACATTTTTCAAACTGAAGAAAATTTACAATTTTGGTATTTTAGCATGAAAAATCAAGTTGGTGCAAATAACGCCACATAAATTGATGTATTATAACAGATCTGGACCTCGGGCCTTGAGTTTAACACCTGTGCTACGTATGTAGTCAATACTACAAACTGTTGTTTTAAACTTAATACGAGAAAAAATGCACTCCAGTGAAAGCAACACTTGAAGTTTCAAGTGAGAAGTAATAAATGATATCGTGTCTCCTCAGCAGAAAACTCTTCATCTGTGCAACGTGCTGAATGCGCCATTTAAGGAGCAATGAACCATGGTGCAATGACAACAAGCTTTAAAAGGGAATGCAAAATACCAATGTAATTGCTGTAATTGTCAGGTTTCGGATCACAAAGAGGATGAGGATGCACGTACTAGAGACCACAACACAAACACAAAGAAGAATGGGCAGGGCTCAGGATGAAAAAATCTGACAAGTCCAGTCCATATTACATCCAAAATGATGGACGATGAATTTAGAGATTTATCACTATACACCCAGTTGATACGCATATTTATTCATTTAATTGCAACTATCACTCTGTTTCTGTTCTTGCGTGTTTGCGTGTGGTAGGTGAATCAGGAGAATGTGGTGAAGGTGGGCCACAGACAGGTGGTCAACATGATCCGCCAGGGTGGGAACCGCCTTTTGATCAAGGTGGTGACAGTGAGCCGGAATCTGGACCCCGACGACACAGCACGTAAAAAAGGTAAAATCCTGTCAAGCAGGATTGTTCCATTTCTTTTTTAAAGATAAGGAAAAAAAAGTCATCATTCTGACATATCAGGTGAATTTCTGTTCATTGTTTCAAAACATAGACTGTACAAAGTTTTTCATACAATGTATTATCAACCTGCAGTCTGTAAAAAATCAGTTCAAATCAGTCGCAATCAGTTATTATTCTATCTGGTAAACATGTAGTGCATTCTGAAATGTCAAATTCATTAAAAGTTTGTTTTTCCTCCTTAGTTTAGCCCTAATTTTGTTATGCTGTAATACTAGCGGTTTGCCAATTTGTATTCTTTATCTTAATCAGCACTCTTTGTTCCTTGTCGAAATAAACTTTTAAATCCTCAATACATATGTTGAGTATATCCCACTATGTCCTGTGGACTATATGACCGTTCGGAATGCAACAAATTCAGTCATTTGTCCATCATCACACTTTTTTTGTAATGCGTTGGATACTGGCATTTGATTGAGCCTGTAACAGTAATAAAGATCATAGCTCAAAGAGTTATAAATGTTGATGATGTCTTAGCATTTTTACTTTGAATTAGAGAATCGTTAGCCAAGGTAACACACCTGAATCTCGATTTTACACGCTTCGATACCACGCGACTTTCTGTCTAACACGGTTTGGTTATGGACCCTTTTTTTGTTGTGAATACAATTTCAAGTAGTATTTTAAATTGATGATATAAAGACCGTACGAAGCTAAATGACTAGCACGTAAACCTTAGCGCAGTGGTTCTTAACCTTGTTGGAGGTACCAAACCCCACCAGTTTCATATGCGCATTCATCGAATCCTTCTTTAGTGAAAGATAAAAGATGTTTTTCACTGGTGCACAAAATGAGCCGTGCATGAACATCACCTTGTTCAAAGAACAAAACCAACACAATGAATGAAGATTTAGGTGTATCGTATTAGCGCGTCCTCGACATTTAGGAAATGCCCTTCCTTATAAAACATTTGTAAGGCTGTTTCTGGAGGATTTTAACCTCTGCATTATTTACATCCATTTTACTTCCTCATGGACCGCTTTTTTAGTGCATTACATGGACTTTTAAGAAAGCTTCCATTTTGTGACTCCAGTTTATCAGTTTACCTCAAAAGATAACTTAAAGAAGACAATCAATAGAGTTGATTCCGTAATTAAAATGTGCTAATTGAGTGAAAAACTATTACTCAACCAAAGAATTGTAGAATGTTCTTTGATCTCCTCTGTTATCTTAACATCCTGACTGGTACTGTTGCGTTTTATTTAAGATGTCCGTCGTTGAGCAAAGAAAACAAAGATGTGGAGTAATAGTTGGTTCTTTATTTGCAAGATCTTGGGTTGCTTCACGGCAGTTAGTACAAGTGCACTTCAGCAGATGAGAACAACCACGTCAGACTCCAGATCAGAAGGTTTTATACTCTCCGCAAGCAGGAATACGGAAGGGAAGAAAAGGGAGGGGAAAAGAAGGAAAAACATATCCTCATAAGAATGTCTTGTTATCTACTGAATGTTTTGTATCAATGTGTCATGACGTTAATGAGCTCTGCCTTATGTGTAATGGAAAAGTTACCGGCCGGGTCATACCAAAGACTGTAAAAATGGGACGCATTTCCTCCCTGCTTGGTACTCAGCATCAAGAGTTGGAATTGGGGGGTTAGATCACCAAATGATTCCCGAGTGCGGCACCGCTGCTGCTCACTGCTCCCCTCTCCCCTAGGGGATGGATCAAAATCACACGGGGATGGGTTAAATGCAGAGAACAAATTTCACCACACCCAGATTTGTGTGAGACAATCATTGGGACTTTAAAGAAAGCTGTGTGTGCCGTGTCTGTTCTCTGATGGAGCAACTATGTTTGTATAAATTAATATAGAATTAATATAGAATACTTAGACATTGCTGTTGCTCCCTTTTCAGTCCCCCTTTTGACCACGACAGAGGTCAACCAAAAGGCAAGGGCAAACTAACAAAGTGTGTCATGAGCACGGGAATATTGGAACATCTGATAAGCGGCCGGTCAATCTAACTCGTGGCTCTCAATTACAGGAGTAATCAGTCCGTAATCAGTCTGTTACACAAAGAGCGGAATCAAAAAACACAACATCCATAAACCATGTAAAACGAACACAGATGATACACGTGCTTATGTCGTGGTTGGGGGAAGAGTGGTGGCTGTAGGTATGAGAGTATCAATGTCCGTGCAGGTGTCATTAAAATGTGCGTCGGAAAGTTGTACCAATTGGATGGGAGTTCGTAATTTGAGCCATATCAGTGGAGAAACGATAAAGAGAGCAAGAGCATAAATACCTAGCATTAAGAGAGTAAATGAGGGAGGACGGGGTGGGGGTTGCAAAAGGTGATACATGATCAAAAACTTCAATGTCAGCAAGAAACCGCCGTGAGGAGGAGGTCTCGCCTCAATTCTCTTCTTAAACTCGAGTGTGTGAGTGAAAAACCTGCGGCATGCTATAATGCAGGAAAAGGCTCCAACGGTCCCTTTGCCTTCATCATCATCAGTTCTCTTGCTCAGCGACGGGGTTACCGCCATGCGTAGAGCCAATCAGTTTACCGTAATTTCCAGTGTATAAGCCGCAACTTTTTTCCAAATTTTTGAACCCTGCGGCTTATAGTCAGGTGCGGCTTATATAAGATTTTTTTCGTGATTTTTGTGATGACTTGATCACTTTTACTCTTAACACTATTATATACAGTAAAAGCTACAAAACAAACTGACAAATAACTAGTTTTCAAATCAGACGAGTAAAAACTGGTCAAATATTTTTTAAAAAAGATATTAAAAGTGAAGACAATTTGCAATTCTAGTAATGACACACGAATTTGATGCACAATTTGTCTTCGTGGGCTACATAGAATGATGTGGCGGGCCGTATCTGGCCCCCGGGGCCTTGAGTTTGACACCTGTGCTCTAAACCCTTTCTCTTACTCTGCCATGTGACTCAGAGATTACACAAAGCAGTGGCGCTGTTTGGACCATCTGCATTGTATTAAAACCCAATCATCCATCCATCCATCCATCCATCCATCCATCCATCCATCCATCCATCCATCCATCTTCTTCCGCTTATCCGGGGTCGGGTCGCGGGGGCAGCAGCTTCAGGATGGACTCCCAGACTTCCCTCTCCCCAGCCACTTCATCCAGCTCATCCCGGGGGATCCCAAGGCGTTCCCAGGCCAGCTGAGAGACATAGTCTCTCCAGCGCGTCCTGGGTCGTCCCCGGGGTCTCCTACCGGTGGGACATGCCCGAAACACCTCCCCAGGGAGGCGTCCAGGAGGAATCCTGATGAGATGCCCGAGCCACCTAATCTGGCTCCTCTCAATTTGGAGGAGTAGCCACTCTACTCCGACTCGAGTGGACTCGAGTCTCTCTCGGATGACCAAGCTTCTCACCCTATCTCTAAGGGAGAGCCCGGACATCCTGCGGAGAAAACTCATTTCGGCCGCTTGTATTTGGGATCTCGTTCTTTCGGTCACGACCCATAGCTCGTGACCATAGGTGAGGGTAGAAGCGTGAATCGACCGGTAAATCAAGAGGTTTGCCTTTTGGCTCAGCTCTCTCTTTACCACGACGAACCGGTACAGAGTCCGCATTACTGCCGACGCTGCACCGATCCGCCTGTCGATCTCGCGCTCCATCCTCCCCTCACTCGTGAACAAGACCCCAAGATACTTAAGCTCCTCCACTTGTGGCAGGATCTCATCCCCGATCCGGAGAAGGCATTCCACCCTTTTCCGATCGAGGACCATGGACTCGGATTTGGAGGTGCTGACCCTCATCCCGACAGCTTCACACTCGGCTGCAAACCGCTCCAGTGAGAGCTGGAGATCACGGCCTGAAGAAGCCAACAGCACCACGGCATCTGCAAAAAGCAGAGACGCAATGCTGAGGTCCCCAAACCGGACCCCCTCAACGCCTCGGCTGCGCCTAGAAATTCTGTCCATAGAAATTATGAACAGAATTGGTGACAAAGGGCAGCCTTGGCGGAGTACAACCCTCACTGGGAACGAATTCAACTTACTGCCGGAAATGCGGACCAAACTCTGGCATCGGTGATACAGGGACCGAACCGCCTTTATCAGTTGGCTCGGTACCCCGTACTCCCGAAGCACCCTCCACATAACCTCCCGAGGGACACGGTCGAACGCCTTCTCCAAGTCCACAAAACACATGTGGACTGGTTGGGCGAACTCCCATGCACCCTCGAGGATCCTGCCGAGGGTGTAGAGCTGGTCCACTGTTCCACGGCCAAGACGAAAGCCTCCTGAATCCGAGGTTCAACCTCCCGACGGACCCTCCTCTCCAGCACCCCTGAATAGACCTTACCAGGGAGGCTGAGGAGTGTGATTCCCCTGGAATTGGAACACACCCTTCGGTCCCCCTTTTTAAAGAGGGGAACCACCACCCCAGTCTGCCAATCCAGAGGTACTGTCCCCGATGTCCACACAATGCGTGTCAGCCATGACAGCCCCACAACATCCAGAGCCCTTAAGAACTCCGGGCGGATCTCATCCACCCAAAGGGCCTTGCCACCAAGGAGTTTTTTAACTACCTCAGTGACTTCGACCCCATAGATTGGAGAGTCCGCCTCAGAGTCCCCAGGCCCTGCTTCCACAATGGAAGGCGTGTAGGTGGAATTGAGGAGGTCTTCGAAGTATTCTCCCACCGACTCACGACGTCCCGAGTCGAGGTCAGCAGCACGCCATCCCCACTGTAAACTGTGTTGACGTTGCACTGCTTCCCCCTTCTGAGAAGCTGGATGGTGGACCAGAATTTCCTCGAAGCCATCCGGAAGTCATTCTCCATGGCCTCGCCAAACTCCTCCCACGCCCGGGTTTTTGCCTCAGCAACCGCCGAAGTCGCGTTCCACTTGGCCGTCGGGTACCTGTCAGCTGCCTCCGGAGTCCCGCAGGCCAAAACGGCCCGATAGGACTCCTTCTTCAGCTTGACGGCATCCCTACCGCCGGTGTCCACCAGCGGGTTCGGGGATTGCCGCCACGACAGGCACCAACGACCTTACGGCCACAGCTCCGGTCGGCCGCCTCAACAATGGAGGCGCGGAACATGGTCCACTCGGACTCAATGTCCCCCGCCTCCCCCGGGACGTGGGAGAAGCTCTGCCGGAGGTGGGAGTTGAAGCTCTTCCTGACAGGGGATTCGGCCAGACGTTCCCAGCAGACCCTCACAGAGTGTTTGGGTCTGCCAGGTCGGACCGGCATCTTCCCCCACCATCGGAGCCAACTCACCACCAGGTGGTGATCAGTTGACAGCTCCGCCCTTCTCTTCACCCGAGTGTCCAAAACATGCGGCCGCAAATCCGATGACACGACTACAAAGTCGATCATCGAACTGCGGCCTAGGGTGTCCTGGTGCCAAGTGCACACATGGACACCCTTATGTTTGAACATAGTGTTCATTATTGAAAATCCGTGTCGAGCACAGAAGTCCAATAATAGAACACCGCTCGGGTTCAGATCGGGGGGGCCGTTCCTCCCAATCATGCCCTTCCTGGTCTCACTGTCATTGCCCACGTGAGCATTGAAGTCACCCAGTAGAACGATGGAGTCCCCCGAAGGAGCGCTCTCCAGCACTTCCTCCAGGGACTCCAAGAAGGGTGGGTACTCTGAGCTGCCGTTTGGTGCATAGACACAAACAACAGTCAGGACCCATCCCCCCACCCGAAGGCGGAGGGAGGCTACCCTCTCGTTCACCGGGGTGAACCCCAATGTGCAGGCGCCCAGCCGGGGGCAATAAGTATACCCACACCTGCTCGACGCCTCTCACCGTGGGCAACTCCAGAGTGGAAGAGAGTCCAGCCCCTCTCGAGAGGGCTTGTACCGGCACCCAAACTGTGCGTGGAGGCAAGTCCGACTATGTCTAGTCGGAATTTTTCTGCCTCGCACACCAGCTCGAGCTCCTTTCCAGCCAGAGAGGTGACATTCCATGTCCCAAGAGCCAGCTTCTGCAGCCGGGGATCAGACCGCCAAGGTCCCTGCTTTTGGCCGCCGCCCAGCTTACACTGCACCCGACCCCTTTAGCCCCTCCCACAGGTGGTGAGCCCATGGGAAGGGGGACCCACGTTTCCTTTTTGGGCTGTGCCTGGCCGGGCCCCATGGGCGAAGGCCCGGCCACCAGACGCTCGCCTTCGAGCCCCGCCTCCAGGCCTGGCTCCAGAGGGGGGCCCTGGTGACCCGCATCCGGGCAAGGGAAAACGCAATCCATTTATGTTATTCATCATAAAACCCAATCAATCAGCATTTAAATTCAGTTCTTCTGACATTTTGCTCACCAAAAACAAGTTGTAATGAATGTGAACTTTTAATGCATTTTATTCAGAAGGTTACTTTGAAACCTGAGGCTTAAATGAATGCGGCGTACTTATGGATTTTTACGGCCTCCGGCCTCCAGGGGGCGCTCTAGCAGGAAGCAAGAGCGAGACAGGCGAAGAAGAGATAATGCGCCGAAGAAGACGTGCTAGTTCGTTTACAACATTTCGCGCATCACGCAGAACGCGATCAAGACGGACATTACTGAAAGGAAGCTTTTATACACAAACTGTCATTAGTGGGGACAAAAGAAATGCATATGATGCCGCTTTTAAGCTAAAGGCAGTCGATGTTGATGACATTGTGTTGCGGCACCCTTTTCTTTATTTCATGGACCCTCATCATGGAAAATGCTAGAAGAAATGGATAAAAACGACGACGAAAGAGATACTGAGAAAGTGTGTGGCGAAGGATATCTAACGCTATTCCAATCGGAAATTGAGGAGGAAGAATTCGACGGTTTCAGTGCACAGGAGGAAGATGAAGACGATGAAACTCTTTTTTTTTACTTTTACTTTAACCAGCCCTGTTAGTGCTGTGCTACAGTGTTGCTGCTGTGTTACCGCCGCGTCTCAGTGACTTTTACCGGTATGCTTTATTTACTGAGAAAGTGTGTGGCGAAGGATATCTAACGCTCTTCCAATCGGAAATTGAGGAGGAAGACTTCAACGGTTTCAGTGAACAGGAGGAAGATGAAGACGATGAAGCTCTTTTTTTTTACTTTGACTTTAACCAGCCCTGTTAGTGCCGTGCTACCGTGTTGGTGCGGTATTACTGCCGCGTCACAGGCAGTGTTTGGAAAGAAATGTTAAGGTATGTTATTAAAACTTTAAAAAAGCTTTCTGTGTCCAGTATTTCTTTGTTAATAACTCGCGTGCTCACTTCCGTGTTGCTGCGGTACTACTGCTGCGTCACAGGCAATGTTTAGAAAGACATGTTAAAGCATGTTATTCAAACTTCAAAAAGGCTTTCTGTGTACTGTCTTTCTTTGTAAAAAAAACTCGTGTGCACGTGCGGCTTATAGTCCGGTGCGGCTTATGTAAGAAAAAAAACTAAAATATCCCTGAATTTTAGCTGGTGCGGCTTATACACCGGTGCGGCTTACACACCGGAAATTACGGTAGTTAGTCTTCGCCAGTTGGTTTGGTCCAGTGCTAGGGGCTCAGCTTCAGCTAGCGACAGGCCCAGGTGATGTAGGTCCATGATGACGGCATCGATCCATCGAGTGCACTGATTCCAGCCGGCAATTTTTGGTTGGAAATTGAGGATAGTGTGATTCGGGTGTTCAGGGGGGAGTTTTTTGACACGGCCATACCAGCGCAGCCGACGTTGTGCTGCCAGGTGGGATGCTGGGGGCTGTTGGGTGCGTTCCCGCAGCAAAGAGTTGGGGACTTTATCTGTCCATTTTATCCCCTCTATAGTGCACAGTGCTTTGGTGTCAAAGCCATCGATTCTGGCAGCCTGGGTCTTATTGAGAGGCCAGGTTTCTGCTCTGTAAAGGAGAATGGACAAGTCTGAGGAGTTATATATCCTTAGTTTGGTCTCTCTTGATGTAGAGTGATGTCTCCACAGTGGTTTCCAGAGTGTTTTCATGGTAGTGGCTGCCAGAGCACGTCTCCGATTTATTTCTGGTAGCATGTTGCCGTTGCTGGTGATTATGGAGCAATGTAGGTAAAGAATGTTACAAAATGGACCTCTTCTCCATTGATATGCAGTGGCAGAAGGGATGGGCCTCCTGTGTGCATCAGTTTCGTTTTGGGCCAGCTGACCTTCAGACCCAGCTTGTTGGTTTCCTCTTGGTAGATTTCCAAGGCTTCTTTCAACTGATCAGGGTTGGAGCAAAATAGCGTGGTTTCATCTGCGTATTCCACATCAGTGAGGCTATAACTGCCTAGTTTAACCCCTGGAATACGCGCACATATCCATTCTATCAAATGGTCAATGATACAGTTAAAAAGGTCTGGTACAGCTACACATCCCTGTCTCACACTGCTGTTGATTGAGAACCAGGTGGAGTTGGTACCGTTGACACGCACACAGCTTTCGGCATCACTGTAGAGCTTTTGAAAGAGGGTGGTAATTTTTCTTGGTGCTCCGAGGATGGTGAGAATCTTCCAGAGGGAGGTGTGGTCCACAGTGTTAAAAGCCGCCTTGAGATCAAGAAAGGCAATATAGAGGTGTCTGTCTTGGCGGAACTCGTGTACCTTCTCTATGATGAGGCGGAGGGCAGAGATTTGGTCTGTTGCAGAGCGGTTTGGCATGAAGCCCGCCTGTTGGGGGCGTCTTTTGCTTCTACTGGCCGGGAGGACCCGGGTGAGAAGTATGTGGGTGAAGATCTTTCCTGGGATAGAGAGACGTGTAATGCCTCTGTAGTTGTTCCAGACCATTTTACCACCCTTATGTTTCCAGAAAGGGAGAATGATGCCTCTGGTCCAGTCTTCTGGGGGGTGCTCGGTAATCCAGACATGATTGTAGATATGGGTGAGCCAGTCAATGATGTTGTCACCACCCGCTTTCATCATTTCCGCTGTGATGTTACAGATACCTGGGGCTCTGTCATTTCGAAGAGTAGCCAGGGCTTGCGAGACTTCTTCTTTTGTGATGGAGTCTGTGCTGCAGTTGTAATTTGCACTGGCATTTACGGATGATATGGTGAGAGCGTGGTCCGTTTAGGGTGAGGGATGATGCAACAGGTCGCTGAAATGCTCCTTCCAGTGCTGATACAGTCGACCTCGGAGTTTAGTATGTTGCCCTGCGCGTCCTTTACCAGGACTGCCTTCTGTTGGGGGCCTGTTTTTACTCGCCTCAGGGTCCAATGCACTTGGGTGAAGTTATTGTTTTCTACATCAGACTCCAGGCATTCTGCTTCTCTTGCCAGAATTTCTCCCTGTCTGCTTGTATTGCTGTGTTCCGTATACTATTCAGGCGACGATATTCTGTCATATCGCCCCTGAGACGTGCAGCTCTGCGCAGTACTATGATTTCTAGTGTTGTTGGCGATATCCAGGGACGCCTAGGTGTATGGTGGCTACGTCAGATGGACTCTGCGGTTGCTTGGTTTATTGTAGACACGAAAAGGTCCCAGTTGGTAAGTTCTTTCTTGGCCAGGGTCTTATACGGGTAAACACTGAGGTGATGGTTGGGTCTTGAAGATGGGAAGATCTCAGTCGAGGTGTTATCTGTGATGATGGGATGGCCTTTAATTTCAGCCTCAGTCTCAGCTGGGCTACCAGTAAGCGGTGGTCTGTGTTGCCGAGCTGGGCCCCACGATACACACGGCAGTTGGTAACACTGGATTTCCAGCGACTGGAGATGAGTATATGATCTAGGGCCTTATGGGTTTTGCCATCATTGCTGTACCATGTCCATGTGTATATATTCTTCCTGGGGAACCATGTATCCACGATAGATAGACCTCCAGCATTGCATAGATGCTGGAGGCGGACTCCGTTGTTGTTGGTGATGGGATCTGGGGATTCTGAGCCAATGACGTTTTTGTTCTGCGGGTCTCTTGAGGTGGAGGAGACAGTGGCGTTAAAATCTGCTAGCACAATAATGATGTTATGTGGGGGTATCTGCTGGATGACCTGATGTAGTTGATCAAAGAAGGTGTTAGGGTTTTCCAGGTTATCTTTATCATAGGATTATGTTGGAATGCAACAGGTAATAAATACCTTACCTTGTCCTCCTTATCACAAGATCGTAAAACATTCCCTGAGATGTTTAGGCTAGAGGACAAGGGCTTTCTATTCAGCCCACTCATACCCTCACTCTGTTTTCTCTTAATAAATATCCTCTTGCAGGAAGGAGAGTTCAGAGCTCTATTCGAACATCGCTGCACGCACAGCGACGAATGGACTCTCCACCTGCAGGTGTCCAAAAGGACTTACTTGTCTCCCGTGTGGTTCTTGCAAAATAAGTTGGAGTGAGCAAATCTCTAACAGAAGGCATTCTTTGCCCGGTCGTCTGCGACCTCTGTTGGTGCGTAGGTGACAACGACTGACATCCTGCCGTGTTGGTGTTGGAAACAGTCAGTTAGTAGTCGTTCTCTGACTGGGGTCCATCCAATAAGGGATTTCCTAACCTGACACGGCATTGCTAGGGCGACGCCATATGTAGCTGTGGTCACCCTCTTTTTTCTCACCGCTATCGCACCAGCGTGATTCACCGAGTCCCGTGATGGAGGTGTTGTATCAAGACAGTTCACGAGATAGAAGAGTGGCGTGACCTGTTCGTCGAAGTGTTTGCACATTCCATGTGGCAACACGGAAGGGATGTTGGAGATTGATAGATTGTAGGTCAGGGACGGGCGGGGGTCGATACCTTGGGTCAGTCCAGCTATTTCTGATTGGTTTCGTAACAAAAGGGGTTTTCTCTGGAGTAGGTTCCCCTTTGCCTTAGGCGACCAAAATGTTATCAATAACATCAGTCTGAGATAACACTTGCTCGTAGTTCAGCCGTTGGGGGCTTGGCACGCCCACTGGTGGAGGGTAAGCACAGTTCTAACCCCCTTTGCAGCTCTGCTCCGTCCGGAAGGAACCTGAAAACATCTGCTGTGCAGTCTTTGTCTTCAGTGGCTCAGGGTAGACTACCTGGCCACCAAGGGGAAGAGGATTATTCTGCCTCTTTTTCAATTGGGAGTGGGAATGCTGTCGATGGCAGAACTGGATCTTTGCAAGAATCCTTCACAGGGGCACACTGGGATAGATGATACCATGTGTCTCCTTTGCCGGTCAGCCGGACAGCATGCGATGTGCGCTCCACCACTGCAAAGGGTCCAGTCCACCGAGGCTCTGTCCACTTTCTCTGCAGGACTTTCAGCCAGATAGTTGGGGTGATTTGGATCTCGGCGGCCCCATTTGGGTCCGCTGCAGTGTGCTCAGCAAACCACCATCCGGATCAGCAACTGGAAGGGCCAAAATTGGTCTAGGAAAACAGCGACCTTTCTGCAACTCAAAAGGGATGTGCCCAGTTCGGGCATTAACAGACATATGCACACACATCAATGCGAGAGGGAGTGCTTGAACCCAATTCAAATTCAGTGTATCTTTCAGTTATCTATGTCTCATGTTCAATTCAATTCATGTTCAAATCATTCCACATTTTCTCAAAATGGTTCAACTGCTCAATTCCTTTTAATATTCATATTTTCAAAGTCAAAGTCAAAGTCAGCTTTATTGTCAATTTCTCCACATGCCAAAGACACACAAAGAAACCGAAATTTCGTTCCCCCCTATCCCACGGTGACAAGACATGGCTCACAACAGACAAACAAGTAAACAAGTACAACAAAAGCGTGCTGAATAAATAATGAATAAATAACACAACAATAAATAAATAAATAAGAGGAGCAGAAAAAAAAGGAGCAAGTGCGCATACAGCAGACATTCCCGAAAATAGCGCAACAGTGCTGCACGCTACGCAGAAGGGGGTAGCGAGTTCAGGGCCCTAACAGCCTGGAGAAAGAAGCTGTTGGCGAGTCTGGTGGTGCGGGAGCGCAGGCTCCTGTACCTCTTCCCAGAGGGCAGAAGGTCAAACAAAGAGTGAGCCGGGTGACTCACATCACTGGCAATCGAGGTTGCCTTGCGGGCGAGATGGGAGGTGTAAATGTCCTTCAGGGAGGGGAGCGAAGCACCAATAATCTTACTAGCCGTATTCACTATGCGCTGCAGGGCCTTCAAGTTCTGTTCAGTGCAGTTACCACCCCAGACAGCGATGCAACTGGTGAGGACGCTCTCAA
Source organism: Syngnathus floridae (assembly GCF_059516105.1). Taxonomy (NCBI): domain Eukaryota; kingdom Metazoa; phylum Chordata; class Actinopteri; order Syngnathiformes; family Syngnathidae; genus Syngnathus; species Syngnathus floridae. The sequence goes on along the minus strand of NC_142415.1, from coordinate 506,909 downwards.
TGGTGCCACGGTAGAATGTAGACAGGACTGCCTGAGGAGCACATGCACGCCTGAGCTTCCGCAGGAAGTACAGGCGGCGCTGAGCTTTTTTGCCAGTGACGAGGTGTTTGCGGACCAGGAGAGGTCCTCACTGATGTACACCCCCAGGAACTTGGTGCAGCTCACCCTCTCCACCACAGCACCGTCGATGATCAGCGGCAGGTGTGTTGTGTGACCCTTCCGGAAGTCAACAATGATTTCCTTGGTCTTATTGACGTTCAGCAGGGGGTTGTTGTCCCTGCACCACGTGGTCAGAAGGTCAACTTCCGACCTGTACCGAGTCTCGTCGCCCTTCGTGATGAGACCCACCAGAGTCGTGTCGTCAGCAAACTTCACTATGCGGTTGTCGCTGTAGGTCGCAGAGCAGTCATGCGTCAGCAGGGTGAAGAGCAATGGACTGAGCACGCAGCCCTGGGGGGCCCCCGTGCTCAGCGTGATGCTGGCGGAGATTTTGTCGCCAACACGCACCACCTGAGGCCTCTGACAGAGGAAGTCCAGTAGCCAGTTGCAGAGGGAGGTACTGAGGCCCAGTTCGTCGAGTTTGGAGATGAGTCGCTGCGGCACAATGGTGTTGAAGGCAGAGCTGAAGTCCACAAACAGCAACCTCACATATGAGTCCTTTCTCTCCAGGTGGGTGAGGGCCGAGTGGAGGGCAGAGCAGATGGCATCCTCAGAGGACCGCTTGGCACGGTACGCAAACTGGAAAGGGTCAATGGTGGGGGGGAGAACGGACTTGATGTGCTCCATGACCAGCCGCTCCAAGCACTTCATGATGATGGGCGTCAGTGCCACAGGGCGGTAGTCATTGAAGCAGGACGGTGCAGGTTTCTTCGGCACAGGAACGATGGTGGCAGCCTTGAAACACGAGGGGACGATGGCCTGCTGCAGGGAAACGTTAAAGATGTCCGTGAAGACACCCGACAGCTCCCCAGCGCAGTCCTTCAGCGCTCGACCCGGGATGTTGTCAGGGCCCGCCGCCTTACGGGTGTCAATAGCGGCAAGCGCCCTCCTCACACCGTCGGCAGAGAGGCGCAGGGGCTGCTCGTGTGGGGGGGAGCGGTCTTCAGCGGGCAAGTGCTGTTCTGGGCGTCGAAGCGAGCAAAGAAGTGGTTCAGATCGTTCAGCAGACGGACGTCGCCCTCACAGCTCCTCGGCGCGGGCTTGTAGTCCGTGATGGTCTGAATGCCCCGCCAAAGGCTACGTGCGTCCTTGCTGTCCTTGAAGTGGGTGGAGACCTTGCACGAGAACGCCTTCTTCGCTTCTTTGATGCCCCGGGACAGGTTGGCCCTCGCTGACCTCAAGCCAGCCTCATCCCCCGCTCTGAAAGCCTTGTCCCTGGCCCTCAACAGTCTGAGGACAGCCCCCGTCAGCCACGGCTTCCAGTTCGCGCGAGTGACGACGGATTTCGAGCAAGTCACATCATCGATGCACTTCGTGATGTAAGAGGTAACAGTGTCAGTATACTCCTCTATGTCCATCCAATCGTTGTAGGTGGCTGCCTGCTTAAACAAGTCCCAGTCAGTGGTGTCGAAGCAGTCACGAAGTGCATCGGAGGCACCCTCAGGCCACACTCGAACCTGCCTCCGAACCGGCCTGGATGCCTTTACCAATTGTCTGTATGCGGGCAAAAGCAAAACGGTGAGATGGTCAGAAAGCCCAAGATGGGGGAGGGGGGTGGCTTTGAAAGCTCCCTTTTGCGCCGAGTAGACAAGGTCCAGGAAGCTGTCACCACGTGTCGGAAAAGGAACATGCTGGTGAAGCCTCGGGAAAACAGACTTCAGGTTGGCATGATTGATGTCTCCAGCGAAGATGGTGAAACCGTCAGGGTGCGCTGTTTGCTGTTCACTGACAGCCTGGTACAGTTCACCAAGCGCCGCGATCCTGTCTCCTTCGATGTTGGAAGGCGGGATGTATACCGCGACTAGCAGAATCGCGGTAAATTCCCTCTGCAGATAAAAAGGACGGCACTTAATGATCACAAACTCCACAAGCGGCGAGCAGTGCTTACATACCACCACAGAGTCCCGGCACCATTCTTCTCGGATGTAGACGCATATTCCACCTCCTCGCGACTTTCCCCCTCGTACAATGGCACGGTCCGCCCGATAGCACGCTAGCCGCTCCAGATGCACTGCAGAGTCCGGAATGTTGTCACTCAACCAGGTCTCGGTGAACACGAGCACACAGCAGTTCCGCACCGTCCGGTTCGTAGACCTCAGCAGGCGAATGTAATCCATTTTGTTGTCCAGCGATCGAACATTCGCCAGAAGAATGGAGGGCACCGCCGGTCGCGCTGGGTTGGCCGCCAGCCTGGCCCGGACGCCTCCGCGCTTGCCCCTCTTCTGCCTCCTCGCACACCGTTTCCGACGGCTCCCAACCGGGGGAGGAATAGCGGGTGAGGTCAGCGATGTTTCAGGACGTAGCAGTCCGAGCGCCTTTAAAGTCGACGCTTCAAAATCCAGAACGCCGAAAAACCCACTTCTGCCGATGTCAAGCAGAACCTGCCTGCTGTACTTGTAGCGCGGACGAGACGAACACACAAGACTGTCGGACGAACACTCATTAGACGAACAAATCACCGTACTGACGGGACAGAGAGTGGCCGCTGCGTGTGCACGCGCCGCCATCTTGAATCAATTTAATAATAGACCTTCACACATATGTTATTTTACACCATTCACTTTCTTCTTCTTCTTCTTCTTCTTCTTCTATTTTATTCTCCTCACTTTTCTGTCCTTCTACTACTTCACATAATTCAACCGATTCACTCCATTCCACTTTTGAGGTATTCCAAATATTCACGAGATGAGGGCTTCCATTTTTCTCGTTCCGAAAATTTTCCGTTTTTGCAAAATTCACAAATTTACGACAAATTTTTCCCTATTCATTCTTAACGGCACATTCAACATTTCACATTTACGTCGTTCCAGTTTGAAATTCACATCATTCAGTACATTCAAATAACATTTGGAAATACCCTCGACATCCCCAAAATTGCCAAATTTCACGTTTTCACGTTTAAAATTTCCGCAAAAGTTCACAAAACTTCACAAATTTTCGGTTTTCACCTCTAATTTCTACATTTTTCAAATAATTCAACTCATTCCAATATCATTCTGCAGCATTCCCCCAGACGTTATTCAGTTTCTTCACCTTCACACGCAATTTCTCCAGAAATTGCATTATCTAGTTTTTATTATTCTTTTATCAAACATATTCCCTATTCCTTGGAATTGGTCTATTTATCTCCTACATTAAATGACCTTCTAAATATTTGTTGCTTAACTTGTAGCTGTATGGTTCATCACCGTTAGCTGTTCGTCTTATAAAAAAAAGTTAAACCTTATCATCCCTAAATTGTTACCACGCAATGTATCCATTCCATGTTGTTGCCTCTCGTTCACTCCCTTCCTTTTGAGATCCTTCTGCTCCTTCCATCACTGTATGTTGAATTCTTACATGCCCTGTTGAGGCTTCAAAAACAAGTACATTTGAAAAAACATTGAATCTCATAATTTACAAATTGATTCTACTTACTCATTTACACTCACTCTCCCCCCCCTTTGACACATTCACACAATGTGTTAAATTGTGTCATCGGGGATCAAAAGGGACTAACAAAGTGTGCCGGCACAGTATCATACTGATCGTAGCTGGACCAGCTGACCCAGTCGTGTCTGGTCATGGGACTGAAACATACCTTCCCCATTGAACCATTTTGTCGTCAATGGTGCCCCTGATCAATCATCAAATCCTAGGCATTCCAATCTGACCTATACTTTCAAGTAAGAGGAATTTTATCCTCTATCGCAAACCTGGGCAAATTACGGCCCGCGGGCCACATCCGGCCCTTTGTGCGTCCCTGTCCGGCCCGCATGAGGCCAATCGTAATTTATAAAAAAAATAAAATGAAATAGTGTCGTGCGTACAATACAACTGCTTTTATTTTGAAAGGCGTCGCACTTCCGTGTAGCGTACGTGTATGTGAGCTGTGCGTGAATGTGAACAGTGCGAAGTAATGCTGCCCGAGAAACGTGTGCTGACCCTTAGAAAAGAAAAGTTGACAAGGAGCGCCGTGTTTTCAACAAGACATGGACTGCCAAGTATTTCTTTACAGAAAATGGTAAAATGGTAAAAGGTAAAGCCATGTGCCTGATTTGTGGTACACAGGTCGCTGTGTTTAAAGAATATAATTTAAGTCGCCACTACACGACCAAGCATGAGAAAAAATACGTCTGTCTGATAAACAAAACTAGCAAAACTGCAAGCCCAACAAGGACTTTTTATCAAACTTCACACCCAGAGATGGAGCAGCTTTGTCATTTGAAGAAAAGTTAAAGAAGTTAAGAATAAATTGTACTGATTAATAATTGTTTTTTTATTTGACCTTTACACCACAATTTCACATATCTTAATATAAATATAAACAGAATAATTGTATTCTTCCAATTACCAGTACCAACTATTTAAAATAATTAATTTAGTGCATTTTACAATGGAAGAAAATTGAGCAGGTTTAAGTTATCGTAGGTGTGGCCCTCTGACACAACTCAGGTTTTTCATGTGGCCCCTTGTAAAAATTAATTGCCCACCCCTGCTCTATCGTGATCACAACACCCCAACTTCAAACTATCTTGGCCAATCATATTGCACACGCACACATCTACGCACTCACAGACACACGGGCGCCCATTCATTCACCCTTACAGCTCAACTCTCATACCACAAACAAGCAAATTTAGTATGTAAGTGAGCAAGCAAACATTGAATCCTAAAAATAATTCTACCTGTTTGGACAGTCTTGCCAATTAAATCTATAGTAAATACATCAATCCAAGTTTCAATAAAATTATCAATAAATATTTCTACTCGAGAGGCTAAGTATGGGTCTGTGTTATGGGGGAGCATGCAGCATCAGATGGCTCCCAAAAAAGTTATCCTAATCAATTATTCTCATCAAAAAGCTAAGAAAAAATAGTCAGACTAATTCCTCTGGCTCTTTACTTTGTCTGATGTTTTACTTTGTCACGTTGTTAACTGTCGCTTTTTATGGATAATTAATTTAAAAGTCAAAAGTTCTTAGAGCCCGTTTAACTCTCCTTTTAATGGACACAACTCTCTGACAAGATAATTTCCACTGAGGTGTAAGTAACTAATAACTATTGTATTGATTAGGTACATTGAGCAACCTAGCCCCCTTTTGACTGAATTCAATTGGGTCCAAATGTCTTATTCCCAATTTAAAAATTGTACTTGGCTAAATTTCAACTCCTTTTAAGTTTGACGAATCAAAATATCTCATCCCACTGCTTGTTTCCTACCGTTTTAGTATACTATCTGTATTATCCAAATCTATTCCATACATTATTGCCATATTATCAAAACTCCTCAGTTATGTCAAACTCAGTGCCAAGCAAGCTTCCATCCACTTTGACCCAAGACCCACCAAGTTTGGTAACGCCTCAGCAAGGAGTTCAGTTCGATTGTTGGACACTTCATGTTTCACGTGTCTGTACTCATCTCTGAGGATGATGTTTTTCTTCCGGAAAACAGTGCTTGCCTCCCCCCAAGCACAAAAACAGTCTTTCTTTGTTCTTGCAATGCTCAAAGCTAGGGACCGTTATCTTGTTGGTCAAGGCTGCAGGTGGAGTCTTGGGATCGAGTTCCAGGGCACTGGGAGAGACAGACTGGGACACCAAACTCATAAGATTGTCTACAAATTTAGTTGCCATTCTTTCCCAAATAACTTCTGTTTATCAAAGTCCCCTAGTGACATTGATCTCTTTTGCATACTGTAAGTCCTGCAAACTCATTCTGTTTTCAAGCTACATTTTAGCTGACGGTTTTCTAGTCAATTAACTCATCTTGCGTCTGTGTTCCAAATGTAGTCTTAATTTGTTTTTTTCAACTCTTGACTGCCTAATAATTCCAGATATCAATATGATAGATAGATTTGTGCTGCAATTCACGAGCAGACCCCCCCTTGCTCCAACTCAGCTCATTGTCTAGCTCCAGAAAATTCCTTGAACTCCCAGCCGGAGCCGGAGCTCTTATCTGATTCCTCCCTTCCTCTCATATATTATTGTTGCAAAAGCCTATCTAACCTTCTTTCGGAAATTATTATTGTATCGCATTATAAAAAAAATATATGTCGTGGGCGTTCGTTAGGCCCACAGTTACACATAGGATTGCAATGATTAGCCCAAGCATGCTTCATTTAAATCTGTTGGCAAGCAGTTAAACGTTCATCTCTCTGTGCGGCGGTTTCAATAGTCAATGTCGTGTATGAATTCTTTGCCCGTCAGTATTCAATCTCCCATCATCCTGTCTTAGTCTCACTCACCACCACACACAGCCCCTGGAGTGGGCACACTCCGACCCCGTGCGCAGCCACAGCCCCGCCCGAACGAGAGCGGGCCCGGCATTGCAACATCGATTCGTCACAGGTTGGCCACCCCTGTTGCGATCATGCCGCTAATCCAAATTAGCATTATTAATAATATGTAACAATAATAACAACAACAATAACAATTATGTATAAACAACTTCAACAATATCACAACCAGACAGTCAAGGGCCAACACCCTAAATATGTCTGCTCTGCTTTATAGCAACAGAGCCAACGCCCTATCACCGACCCTACAATACACGAGCACAACAACACAAAAACAGTCATAAATGACACAACATAAAAGAAAACCCCTGGATTCCCCCTCGGAAGTTTCAACACAATAGAAAGAAAACTCCGGATTCCCCCTCGGAGGTTTTAACACATTAGAAAGAAAACTCCGAATTCCACCTCGGAAATTTTAACACAATAGAAAGAAAACTCCGAATTCCCCCTCGGACGTCTTAACACAGAAAGAAAACTCCGGATTCCACCTCTGAAGTTTTAACACAATAGAAAGAAAACTCCGGATTCCCCCTCGGAAGTTTTAACACATTAGAAAGAAAACTCCGGATTACCCCTTTGAAGTTTTAACACATTAGAAAGAAAACTCCGGATTCCCCCTCTGAAGTTTTAACACAATAAAAAAAAAAAACTCCCGATTCCCCCTCGGAAGTTTTAACACAATAAAAAGAAAACTCCGGATTCCCCCTCGAAGTTTTAACATAAAAGAAAGAAAACTCCGGATTCCCCCTTGGAAGTTTTAACACAATAAAAAAAAAACTCCGGATTCCCCCTCTGAAGTTTTAACACAAAAGAAAGAAAACCATAAAGAAACAACCACCTCCACATACTAAATCAATAAAGTATCAAATTTGGGGTCGGGAAAGCCAATTCCTCTACGGGGCAGAGGCCACAGTTTATGAAGGAAAAAGCCTTCTTACCTTCTAAAGGTGGGGCCCCGGGCCTTCAGACGGCAGAATAAGATCTCCCCCTCAGAAGTCTTAAAACCGCTCAACTGGACATCACATCAGGGTCACCAATTGTTGTGGTTTGTTCAAGATGTCCGTCGTTGAGCAAAGAAAACAAAGATGTGGAGTATTAGTTGGTTCTTTATTTGCAAGAGCTTGGGTTGCTTCACGGCAGTTAGTACAGATGAGAACAACCACATCAGACTCCAGATCAGAAGGGTTTATACTCTCCACAAGCAGGAATACGGAAGGGAAGAAAAGGGAGGGGAAAAGAAGCAAAAACATATCCTCATATGAATGTCTTATCTACTGAATGTTTTGTATCAATGTGTCTTGACGTTAATGAGCTCTGCCTTATGTGTAATGTAAAAGTTGGAATTGGGGGGTTAGATCACCAAATGATTCCCGAGCGCGGCACCGCTGCTGCTCACTGCTCCCCTCTCCCCCAGGGGATGGATCAAAATCACACGGGGATGGGTTAAATGCAGAGAACAAATTTCACCACACCCAGATGTGTGTGTGACAATCATTGGGACTTTAAAGAAAGCTGTGTGTGCCATGTCTGTTCTCTGATGGAGCAACTATGTTTGTATAAATTAATATAGAATATTTAGACATTGCTGTTGCTCCCTTTTCAGTACCTGTGGTAACTACTATGTTCTTTTGACCCCTCAGCTCCTCCTCCACCAAAGAGAGCTCCCACTACTGCCCTGTCCATGCGCTCCAAGTCAATGACGTCTGAATTAGAGGAACTTGGTAAGTTTGCTAGATTTCATTTGACTCCTGAGGGTCAGTGGCGGGGAAGTCGTTGTCTAACAAGTCTTCTCTTTTGCTCGTGCCTTTACCTTATTCTAATTGATTAAAAAACTAGTGGATAAAGGTAAGCGCTTTATGCTGCATGACCTTTTGCTGCCCATTTTGCCCAGCTTGTTTCTCCGCCATCTTGCAGCATCCAAATGGCTTAGTTGGTGATGATGCTGTTCAAGTTTCTTTGCTGCATTTCACTTGAGCTGGACTCTCCTTCCTCATCTCCTGTCCATTCTCACCATCATGCATGAAAGCCGCTGTGGCTATAAAAAAAAGTCATTAGTATGATATGAATGTATATGTCTGTCAGTATCTGTATTGATGAGCACCACCACAGAGTAGTTTTATTGTTGCGTTAATATGTGGACATGATGCCAAACTGTGTACAAGGGGATAATGAGAAAAGAGAGACTGCAGAAGATGCGAAAGGCAAGGATGAAAAGGCATGGTGAAAGTATCATGAGATAGACCGAGAAGATAATGAAGTGAAATTAATGTATCCAGTTCGCAACTGTAGTCAAACGTATGCATTAAAATATTTAATGTAGCAATATATAAGAATTTGATGTGAAATAACAGCCTTAAAATATTGATAGTAATATATGTTGGCTTGATGACATTATTTTGTTCATTTTTATTACAACTTTTAAAAATGGCCAAGACATTAGCTCTTTCAAAATAATATATTGAAATCCTAGTATTGGTGGAGTAAAAAAAACATTTTCTGCCTTATTCCATAGCCCACTGATGTTAAACTGGCCCACCACATCATTTTATGTCAATCCCCAAAAGAAATTATGTCCATTGACTGTTGTGTACTAAAATACCCAAATTGCAAACTGTCTTCACTTTCAAAAACACATTTGTTGTTACCAATACCATTTAAAATGAATGTATTATTTGAACACATTTGACTACCATCTGATTTTAAAACTAGTTATTCATCAATTTGTTTACGTAATATGAGGCAATAATACATGAGTTCGCAGTCATGTACATTGTTCCCTCAATATATTGCGATTTGCCTTTTGCGACCTCGCTGTTTCGCATTCTGCCATTCACACACCCATTTATACCCGCAATGTGTTCTGACGCAGCGTGTCCCCATTTGGAGCACCGACAATGCCCACCGGCACTCCATTTTAGGTGCACACTGAATAATCGAACAGAACTTTTGAATATTCTATTCCGAAACTCTGAACAAATACGTATATGATATGTCGATGGATGGATGGATGGATGGATGGATGGATGGATGGATGGATGGATGGATGGATGGATGGATGGATGGATGGATGGGTTGGGTTGGGTTTTGGGTCGGTCGGTGCGTGCGCCCCGCAATTAACACGTGCATTTGTTTACTTTACGTCAAATCGCTGGCGGAGACTTGCAGTGTGCCATGAAAAAAAATCATCGTTCATTCAAAACAACATCAGGTATAATTTAATGTTTACAAGTTCATACACATTCTCTTTTAAGATGTGTCAACTGGCGTTACCACATGGTTTAAGTTTTTAACTGTCATAGTACTGTAAGTGGACTCGCAGTAACAGATACCTTTCAAGCAAACCAGTTCTGGTGACATCGCATCATCTGATCTGAGCCCATAAATTTTAATGCCAGTATGATATTAATACATAGAGCCATGTTGAGCCAAGAGCCATGCGATAGTCTCTTTGTTAAACCCCCTACCTACCTGACTCTCAAAGGGCTCTGGGAGTGCCCATGAAGGCCCCTAGCTCAGTGCTAAATGCTAACCAGCAGCCTGCAATATGTGTTTACCTCTCGACAGCGAAGAGGTGGTGGTGCTCCACAGTCCAAATGGCTGCTCCACTTTAGCTTTCTTCCTTTTAAACATTGTGAATATTGGCTGCAGTGCAGATTAATGCATTTCTAGACGGTAATTCATATTTTGACGAGTTTGTTACCCTTGCTACTGGAATTCCCCAAGAATAGGTAATTGGTGAGAGTAAACTGGCATTAAGAAAAACATGTACATTGAGACACTTTGATTTGTTATTAATTTTCAAATTTTTACAATATTCAAATCTGGGGGCCCAAGAACCTGAAATGCGTTTTTGCCTACATTTGTATCTTTTTAAGTCAAGTCAAATTTATTTATATAGCCCTTTATGACAGAAACAACTCAAAAGAGCTTCATATCTTTTGATTTTACCAAGAAATATAAATAATAAAAAATATTCAACCAAGTATTCTAAATAGATGTGTAAGTTTTTTCGTCTGTTTTTTTTCTCAAAAAAGCTCATGATTTACACACTTTGCTCCATCATCACGAATTGCAGTACTGTGCCCCGTGTCAAAGTTGCACGAGCATGGATAGGGGTCAATGGTGAAAAAATAAATGGCAGAAGAATGAATTAACTTCTGCAGAAAAATGCTGATGGAAACATTCATGTGGTCAGCATGTTTTTCTTTCCAGATCTGCTGATTTTACTTGTTTACTTTATAGTACTGTTTTACAGAAGTGGTAAGTCTACTGTGTGTATTATTATACTGTAGCCAGCTTGGTATTGATACTATTACATTGCTTGTACCTTATTTAATTAGAATGAAAGCAAAGTTTACTGATGAATAATAGAAACATAATTTCTAACCTATGAGTAGTAATCAAATTGATTAATGATTGTTTTCCAAACAAATGGGGTCTGTCTTGTACTTATTTGCAAGACTGAACAATGTTTTCTGTCACTCCAAGCCACTCTAAGGAAAAAGAAAGGTGGTAAGTTATTATAGGCATGCTAACAGTATGATACTGTATATTGACTGTATTTTCTCCAGCTTTCTGCAATGAATTAACAATGTTTTTTATTTATTGTGGTTTTTTAAACTGTTGTTGTCTTTCTCAGCCACTGCATGATTTGCTGTTGTAACGTGAAAGTGTGTTCAAGGATTTATGTCTGCTTGCTGTACAACACTTTATTGCTTGTTCTTCATTTTGGCTTTTGTTTGGTTAGGATGTTTTTGAATGGTAGTCCACCAACTATTGTTTCCTGAATCTCATATGCAGGATGACACACAATTTTCTTTTGTAACACTAAAGCCTGTATCTCACTGAGCAGCGAAGGTTAGCGAGGGTTTGTGCACGGCCTGAATGTTGATTTTTCCTCAGGGTTCATTCGAGGTTGCAAAGACATTTGCCAAAAGCTTTAATAGTCAACAGTTTTTGTCATTTGCAACTCTTTGCAACCTTTTAGGAACCAGGAATACCAACATTTGCTACATGCACACTCGTGACTACGTGAGATACAGGCATAACATAAAAACCTATCCAAAACATGCCATGCTGAGCAGTGTAAAGTGTTTGAGATTGTGTTTGTATGTCACCAAAACACATACCAGAAAAAATAAACATTCTCTGTGAGTCAATGTTTGTTAATTAGGTCTGACCTAAAAAAAAAAAAAAAGGAAATTTGCTGTCATTTCTTCTTCTTTGTGTGTGTCTTTATTCTTCCTCCTATTCCCCCTGTGTCACCGCGGGCTTATATTTCTATGGCTTGGTACAGTAAATGTGTGCACATTTGTATGTGTGAAGAGAAAGGTTATTCCAATAAAATGATAAAAAAAGGTTCAGTCAGAGATAGGTTTCCAGGGCAACCATGTTACATGTTCTGTGATGATGTAGTTGAAATCCAATTGGGAGGCAGCTTCCAGAGAAAGGAAATGTTTATTTTTGCGTGTGAGTAGTGTGTGGATGGTGTGTGACTGCGCTGAATATATAGTAAACTACTTAAGATCGTTGATGCTCCTTTCCTCCCCTTTCCTTCCTTCCTTAAACCTACCCACCTCTCCCCATTCCTCTCCTCTGTGTATAGATGCGCAGAAGAAGAGGATTGTTTTCCGAGTCACTCTAAGTAATCGCACCTTGTAATGCATGGAAGCTTTCTACATACAAAAGAAAAAAGTCAGGGAGGTGATGTGAGGCTATATCAGGGCTAGCATGTAGCATCTATAAGCATAACATATGGGCTCATTCTAATGGCATCATCGCAGAGAGAGTTCAGTCCAGACAAGTATGCAGTCGGATTCAACAAAAAAAGAGAGACCAGACAGAAAGCTCACGGCATACTTGATAAATGAACAATTATTCCTCATTTGGTATTGCCTGAGGAAGAACCCTAATAGTTGGATGATGCTATTGAGTCGGCTGCTTGAAATAACTTTGCACGTCTTTCAAGGCTTGACACACCCAAGACATTTCATCTCAGTCCACTTGCTCCCCCTGTACGTATTACGCTAGTGTTTTCTGTTGCAGCTTCATCCGCAACTGAGTGTGGTAAAAGGAACCCAGTCAAGTCAAGTCAAGTCAAGTTTATTTGTATAGCCCTAAATCACAAACAGTCTCAAAGGGCTTCACATAGCCAAAAATTGACAATTATTCTCAAAGCATCCCCTGATCATAAGCTCCCAAAAGGGCAAGGAAAAACTCAAAAAAACCCTGCCAGGGGAAAATGAGAAACCTTGAGAAGGGACCACAGATGGAAGGATCCCCCTTTCAGGATCACCAGGTTATAATGGATGCAGAGAGTGCAAAAGTAATACATAATATGAAAATCAATGAAAAAATGGATGTCGGAGGTGCCCTCGGTTGTCCTGGCCGTGTCTTCAAGGGGGTTGAGCTGCAGTTCCTTCATCTTGAATTGGTCCCCGAGAATCCAGCTAGCCGCGATCAGCTTTTGAGCCACCTAACCCCCTCCCCAGCCGGGGAGGGGGTGGGCAGAGAGAACAAAACAAACTCCGGCCAAATCGGCCATCACAAGTTAGTTAAAGGCCATCTCATAGAAATGTGTCTTTAAACGTGTCTTAAATGTTTCTACTGAGGTAGTAGTTCTAATATCCATTGGTAGGGCATTCCAAAGCTCTGGAGCCCGAATAGAGTGAATGATTAGCTTGCACTTGGCTCACGAGAAGCTTTGCAAACCCCAAAACAGCTTGGTAGTTTTCCCTTTGTTTGTTCATGAAATCATGAATTGCCTTTTTTGCAGATAAAGTTGAAGAGATGACGCATGCCCAGAAGACATCACCAATTGATATGAAGATCGCAACAATCAAGCCACGGCCGTCCAGTCGTTGCTTGATTACACCCACTGAACTAAATGTAAGATACCACAACTGTACTAATCTGTAAGAGTTTTATGAAGTTTAAATTAGAACAGGTACATGTTCACAAAATATTTCTGTTGTATTTGGCCTCGCACAAATCTGCTTGGTTCTGGAGCTGGAATGGATGGATTCTTTTTCCATTCATTTTAATAAGGAAAAGTGTGAGAACTGAGGTTCGGATGTAACTGAAGCCTGATTCACGCAGTCCTATCATGAGCCTGTTTTTATCCTGATTTCTCCCCTCTTGACACTCTTAAGGACACTCCAATTGTCCTAATAGCTACAAAGATAGATATTTCTGCCATATGTTCAGATAGATTTTAACCGCTCAAAAGAATGTTTGGGCCACTCTGATCTCAAATTGGCAATATTCAACATGTTGAATTGTTTTGACCCAACTTCTTGTGATGTGTGCAAGACAAAAAATGTGTCCAAGACAAAAATAAATTGTATTAAAATCATTTCAGGAGATAAGGATTACAGTGTTAAAATTTCAAAATGCTTGTTTTCTCTGTATGTTAGTAACAATTTTCATGTTTGCAGTCCATGTACCATGACCGCCAGGGAGTAGCAGTGGTCCCACCCACTGTGCCAGGGGCCTTTCTGGGGTTACCAGAGAAGGGCGTGCTTAGGAAGCAAAAGTCTATAGGTATGATTACATTTTAGATGTTTATGTATTGTGTAACACTGATGACATGCAACCTGAAAAATTACAGTAACTTGTTCCCTTGTACATTATCAACTGTACCAAATATCACTTTAATGGTCAGAAGTCTTGTTCTTGCTCTGTGTGCAACAATTATATTAAATCTTATAAATTAGATATGATTATATTTTAAATTATATTGGAGTATAAATTAAATATATGAATTAGAATGATGTCGGCTAACTCGGCGAACTCTCCATTGATAATACTGAGTTGTTATTAAGATGATGAATCGTGGTCAGTGCTTTGACACTGTGTTGCTGTGCAGATGTTTTCCATAACTATGTAATGAACAATATTCATTAGACAGCAAAATTAAAGAACAATTTCTTACATTATATTCTTTGGTTAGTTACATAACAGCAGGTATTTTAAATTTGACACTTAAAAACTGGTCTGCTGAAAGAGTAGTGCATCTCCAAGGTCTTATCTGTCACTAAAAGTGTTTTCATTGACAAATGCATGCTGAGGTTCCATATCTATTAGATGGCTGGATGGTGTATAGATTTTGATTCAAGTTTCTTGTTAACATTTTGATCATTTACTTTTTTATTATTGTCCTTTTTTCATTGCAAGTTAAGTTTGTAATGATTTTCTGAGTAAGAGTGCTGTGCGCTTTAGCTTTACTTTACATTGATATTCTCTGCTTGTACTATCAAGCATAAAAAAATAGGTTCACCACATTATCCTATACTAACCTTAATTATTATGTAAAAACAATACCATAATTAAACCCATATTTTAGTAATTGTGTAATTCATTCATTGTAATATCAATTTTGTGACCATCTATATATTTATTTCCTTGTTTATCTATTTATTTATTTATTTATTTACTTACTTGTTTGCTTGCTTAGTTAATTATTGTTTTTTATGTTTACTTTGAATAGTGTTACCATATTCTAAATCTGTATTTACTTTCTGCTCACTTCCTTCAAGGTACAACAGAGGAGGAAAAACAGGGTTTCCTTACACCACCTCTTCTTAAGTTCTCCCGTAGCCTCTCCATGCCAGATACTTCAGAGGATATCCCTCCTCCTCCAGCCATTTCTCCCCCCTCACCACCTGCCTACAACTCCCCTGCTGTCTCAACACCCAAGAGTTACGGTACCACAAGACCCAGCTTCACCCAGAACTCACCTAACGCAGTGACAAGTATTAGTAGAACCTCAGATATTGGTACATTGAGGAGAGGTTATCACAGACAGAGTTCAGAGCATTTTGAGAGCCCGCGCACTCGAGGGCGTACACCAGTGCCCGAAAACCCTTACTCTGAGGTAGGCAATAAAAATTTGTATGTGCCAGCAAAACCAGCCCGAAGAAAGGGCATGCTAGTAAAACAGTCAAATGTTGAGGACAGTCCAGAAAAAACATGTCATATGCCAGCAAGCCCATCGGGCCCAGTTTCCATGCCTACTACACCTGTTGAGCGAACATGCTCTTCCATCCCCATTCCGACCATCATTGTCAAGGAACCATCCACCAGCAGCAGTGGCAAGAGCAGCCAGGGTAGCAGTATGGAAATTGAGCCCACCACTCCAGAGCACCCATCTCTAATGACAACTGTTGGTGGAAGTGGTGGTTTGCGTCCTGAAGACCCAATGTCTCTAGGCAACCCATTTGCGGCAGCTATTGCTGGGGCGGTACGAGACCGTGAGAAAAGACTTGAGGCAAGAAAGAACTCTATTTCCTTCCAGTCAGTAGATATGGGGGATGATGATTTAATTGGCCCTACACCAACACCTCGGCTTCGGCAGTCAAAGTCCATTGATGAAGGCATGTTTGGTAGTGACGAGCGACTTAGGAGGATGATGGTTCCAGCAGTGCACCTTGGACCTCCTGTCGGGGGAGGCAGTGGAAACATGACCGATTTCAACACTCCAGAGCCCACAGTTGTTCGGGAGCCTCTAAACACTAAAACAGGACAATGTCCTAACTTGGACAGCCCCGTTAGTCTCCCAGCCACACCACCAAAGAGCCACTACAGGGCCAATGGAACCTACCTTCATCCTGTCACTGGTAAACCTCTTGACCCTAATTCTCCTCTTGCTTTGGCCCTCGCAGCTCGTGACCGAGCAATGAAGGAGCAACAAAATCATCAGCAAAATCAGCAAAATCTTCCTCAGGTTCCGCAAACTCCCAAACATGAAGCCCATTCCCTCCCCCTGCAGCCAAGCCACAAACCAGATCTTAATCAGCCACTCTTTATTGATACCAAGTTGCGGTCTGGGATCGAGACGAGTTTTGCTGCAATCTCCTCTGCAACCATGGGTCGTCCAGGTCGAGGCGGCTTGCGGAGGCAAATGACTGAGCAGAAATACGAGTCTGACGCAGCCCGGGAAGAGCAACAACATCAGGCAGTTGAAGAGAGGAAAAGTGCACCAGCAGATGTGGCTGACACTCCTAAATCAGCTGGGCTCTTAATGGTTCACACCAGCACAGAGGCAAGCAACAAGTTAAATAGTCAAGAGTTGGAAGGGCGGGATAGCAACAGGCCATCTGAGCTTAAAGACCCCAATCAACCTGATCCTCGCAGTGGCCCATCATTGTCTATTAATCTTCAATCCTCCTCAACACGAAGACGCAGCATTCCTCTAGGGGAATCCTTAGATGAACCTGTGAAGCTACCCTTCCGGATACCCCCTCCTCCTCTGGCATCAGTTGACATTGATGAGGATTTTGACTTTGTAGAGCCACTTCCACCTCCCCTAGAGTTTGCAAACAGCATTGACATCCCTGATGACCAGGCGAGTGCCATTGCACAAATGCTTCAACAACAGAGAAGGAATGGGGGGCCTCTGCTCCCCCCATATAATGTCCATGCCCCTACACTTGTTACTGATCAACACAAACGAATGACAAACAGTACTCCCCCTTCGTATCCTCCTCCCCCACCAGACCCAGAAGCAGGGATCGGGGACTCTGGAATTGAAGAGGTAGACAGCCGCAGCAGTGGAGATCCTCAGCACATGGAGACCACCAGCACCGTGTCAAGCATCTCCACCCTTTCGTCAGAGGGAGGCTTCTGTGACACCACCCTGGAGAGCCTTTATGCTACTGCAGATGGGCATTCCTTCCTGGTGGATAGACCCCCGGTACCTCCGAAACCCAAAGGAAAATCAGTCATCAACAGAACTTCACTTTACCATGACGCCCTAATTGAAGAACCACCAGAATCTTATGGGTCCCCACCTCAGGCTCTTCCTGCTCGAACTTCATCCTCTGAACCACCTAGGACGCCCACTCAAAGGACATCAAAGCTGTGGGGTGATCAACCCCCTGAGCTTCATAGCCCCCCATCTACACCAGACACCAAGAACACAGTTATCACAGAGTTGAGCTCCATTCTGCAACACATGAATCGTGATAGACCACCCAAGTCAGGAGAAAGCCTCGACTCCCCCACAGGAAACCAAGAGGCCTTTGGAACAAGGTATAAAATGACTCACTTATTTATTTATTTATTTTTACTGCTGTGGCATTGCTTGATATATTTCTCATTTAGTCCTTTGTTAAGTTTTTGCTAGGGCTGACATCTGCTGGTCGGTTGGTTTGATGTTTGGTCGACAAGGACCCTTGTCTGACCAAATTCTTATTGGTTGAGTAATCGTTGATCACGGGACGACAATGACTTCGGATTAAACCATTATTATGGGTGGGACCGGCTATAAAATTTAGTCTAAATTAAAATAATACTGTATTATAATTAAATAAGTCAGATGTATTTTTTGTAATAAACATAATCAAAAACTCAGACATGAAATAATTTGCCCTCCATTTTTTACTTCACCATTTTGAACTTTAACCAAGAGGAGAGACGACTGCGTTGGCTGGCGCAGGTGGCCTACCCGACATTTTGTTGGCCGTCATGATTAAAATTGTGACCCGATCATTCTGAGAGTGATAACTTACACCCTAATCGGACTGATATGCGCTACCGGTCAACCGGCACGTGGGCGTTGTCACGCCAGCAGAACCCCGTAACGATGCTGAGCTAAATCCCTCTTTTCAGCTTGTCTGATTTAGATCCATTAACCCTGTTGCCACATTTCATTGCTTGGTTTGATTTAGCGTTGTGGTAAGGACCAGTCAGGTCAAGAGCATGTAGTGCACTGTAGCTGATTTAAATCTATCTGTTTTTGCCTCAGCAACCAATCCCATGGGTGAAAATTTGGACTAATTTTTTTTGGGATTGACTACCGCCCTAGTTTCTGTGCCAATTTCAAGGTGTGGGGTCTTGTGAGTGGACCTATTTAGGTGATCATTGATGACAACATCTGTCAACAGTATTTGCCAAAGCTACAACAGACAATACCACCTTTCATTTGTTACATGTCAGATCGTGAGGTCTTCTAGGTTGTTTTGGGTTTATGACAGGGTAGTCATGAAGAATATATGCTGATAACAGCTACAGCTGCAAAAATATTCTTGTTGGGTTATTTATATATTTGTAAAAGTAGTATTGCAGTACTCCTCCGTGAGTCGTCACCTTATTGTGGTGGAGGGTTTGCGTGTCCCAATGATTCTAGGAGCCATGTTGTCTGGGGCTTCACGCCCCTGGTAGGGTCACCCATAGCAAAAGGGTCCTAGGTGAAGGGCCAGACAAAGCACGGCTCAAAAAACCCCTGATGAAGAAAAATATATATGGACTCAGTTTTCCCTCACCGGGATGCGGATCACCAGGGCCCCCCTCTGGAGCCAGGCATGGATGTGGGTCTCGAAGGCAAGCTTCTGGTGGCCGGGCCTTCGCCCATAGGGCCCGGCCGGGCAAGCCTGAAAAGGAAACGTGGGTCCCTCTTCCCATGGGCTCACCACCTGTGGGAGGGGCCAAAGGGTTCGGGTGCACAGTAAGCTGGACAGCGGCCAAAGGCAAGGACCTTGGCAGTCTGATCCCCAGCTACAGAAGCTGGCTCTTGGGACGGGGAATGTCACCTCTCTAGAAAGGAGCCCAAGCTGGTGTGCGAGGCAGAAAAGTTCCGACTAGACATAGTCCAACTCCACACACAGTTTGGGTTCCGATACAAGCCCTCTCGAGAGGGGCTGGACTCTCTTCCCCTCTGGAGTTGCCCACGGTGAGAGGCATCAAGCAGGTGTGGGTATACTTATTGCCCCCCAGCTGGGCACCTGCACATTGGGGTTCACCCCGGTGAACGAGAGGGTAGCCTCCCTCCGCCTTCGGGTGGGGGGACGGGTCCTGACTGTTATTTGTTTCTATGCACCAAACGGCAGCTCAGAGTACCCACCCTTTTTGGAGTCCTTGGAAGAAGTGCTGGAGAGCGCTCCTTCTGGGGACTCCATCGTTCTACTGGGTGACTTCAATGCTCACATGGGCAATGACAGTAAAACCTGGAAGGGCGTGATTGGGAGGAACGGCACCCCCAATCTGAACCCGAGTGGTGTTCTATTATTGTCGATAATGAACACCATGTTCAAACATAAGGGTGTCCATGTGTGCACTTGGCACCAGGACACCCTAGGCCTCAGTTCACTTATCGACTTTGTAGTCACGTCATCGTATTTGCGGCCGCATGTTTTGGACACTCGGGTGAAGAGAGGGGCGGAGCTGTCAACTGATCACCACCTGGTGGTGGGTTGGCTCCGATGATGGGGGAAGATGCTGGTCCGACCTGGCAGACCCAAACGTACTGTGAGGGTCTGCTGGGAACGTCTGGCAGAATCCCCTGTCAGGAAGAGCTTCAACTCCCACCTCCGGCAGAGCTTTTCCCACGTCGCGGAGGAGGCGAGGGACATTGGGTCTGAGTGGACCATGTTCCGTGCCTCCATTGTTGAGGCAGCTGACCGGAGCTGTGGCCGTAAGGTGGTCAATGCCTGTCATGGCAGCAATCCCCGAACCCGCTGGTGGACACCGGCGGTAAGGGATGCCGTCAAGAAGGAGTCCTATCAGACCGTTTTGGCCTGTGGGACTCCGGAGGCAGCCGACGGGTACCGGATGGCCAAGCGGAACGCGGCTTCGGCGGTTGCTGAGGCAAAAACCCGGCCGTGGGAGGAGTTTGGCGAGGCCATGGAGAATGACTTCCGGACGGCTTCGAGGAAATTCTGGTCCACCATCAGTGTCTCAGGAGGGGGAAGCAGTGCACCGTTAACACTGTTTACAGTGGAGATGGCGTGCTGCTGACCTCGACTCGGGACGCCGTGAGTCGGTGGGGAAAATACTTCGAAGACCTCCTCAATTCCACCGACACGCCTTCCATTGTGGAAGCAGAGCCTGGAGACGAGTTGGACTCTCCAATCTCTGGGGTCGAAGTCACTGAGGTAGTTAAAAAACTCCTCGGTGGCAAGGCCCCAGGGATGGATGAGATCTGCCCAGAGTTTTTAAAGGCTCTGGATGTTGTGGGGCTGTCATGGCTGACATTTTCGGCAGTAAGTCGGATTCGTTCTCAGTGAGGTTTGGACTCCGCCAAGGCTGCCCTTTGTCACCAATTCTGTTCATAACTTTTATGGACAGAATTTCTAGGCGCAGCCAAGGTGTTGAGGGTGTCCCGTTTGGGCACCTCGGCATTGCGTCTCTGCTTTTTGCAGACGACGTGGTGCTGTTGGTTTCTTCAAGCCGTGATATCCAGCTCTCACTGGAGCGGTTCCCAGCCGAGTGTGAAGCTGTCGGAATGAGGATCAGCACCTCCAAATCTGAGTCCATGGTCCTCAGTCGGAAAAGGGTGGCCCTCTCTGGATCGCGGATGAGATCCTGCCCCAAGTGGAGGACTTCAAGTATCTTGGGGTCTTGTTCACGAGCGAGGGCTGGATGGAGCGTGAGATTGACAGGCGGATCGGTGTAGCGTCAACTGTAATGCGGACTCTGTACCGGTACGTCATGGTGAAGAGAGAGCTGAGCCAAAAGGCAAAGCTCTCGATTTACTGGTCGATCTACGCTCTTACCTTCACCTTTGGTCACGAGCTATGGGTCGTGACCGAAAGAACGAGATCCCGGATACAAGCGGCCAAAATGAGTTTCCTCCGCAGGGTGTCCAGAGACTCGGAGTAGAGCCGCTGCTCCTCCACATTGAGAGGAGCCGGATGAGACGGGTGGCTTGGGCATCTCACCAGGATGCCTCCTAGACGCCTCCCTGGGGAGGTGTTCAGGGCATGTCCCACCGGTAGGAGACGACCCAGGACGCGCTGGAAAGACTATGTCTCTCAGCTGGCCTGGGAACGCCTTGGGATCCCCCGGGATGAGCTGGATGAAGTGGCTGGGGAGAGGGAAATCTGGGAGTCACGACCCCGGATAAGCGGAAGAAGATGGATGGATGGATGGTATTGCAGTATTTAAATATTTTTTCATAATTGCACCCATTGCGCCACACCTCTGCTTTTTCAAATCTCATGCTTTACTCTCTCAGAATTTCTTTGGATGTTAGGTAGAAATTCACTGGGCCTGAATTAACAGCACAATGGGAGAGCAAAGGCAAATTTATTTATTATACCTGCGAAATAGCATCGATAATCATTTAGATTTAATGCCAGAAATGGACTAATGAGATTTGCTGACAGCTTCAAAGTAGTCCTTTTTGCCAATATTTTGAATGAATGTCTCATTTTGAAGGTTTGGAAACGTTAAGATATGTTTGCCTTAACGCCTTGTTGGCTTGAGAGATTCCAATAAATTACCAGAAGTTATCAAATGTTTGTGAAAGCCATCAAGTAGTGATGTCCTGATAAAATATGTTGGGCTTCCGATCCGATTTCATTAGAATGTGCTCTTTTTGATACCGATCCACCCATCCTTTTTTTTTTTTACTTCAGCTCTAAGGTGCGTAAAGGATCATATATGGATCACTTCCATGTTTTGTCACATGTACAACAAATTGAACAGTCGTGTTTTGCTCTTTTTAAATAAACCTATGAGTCAAGTCAAAATAAAGAACAAAATGATATATTTTAATATTTTGCATATTAAGCCTTAGCAAAACTCAACTTAAACTGTATGATAAGAGCTCAAGCACACCCACAGCTCTTGTTGTATATTACTATTAGTTGCTGCAAATATGACATGTTACTTGATGATATTCTCATTGTATTTTACTAGAGACAGAATCAGTAAGAATCCATTTGATAAAACTCAAAGAAATGGGAAAATTGTTTTGTGGAAACAGTACCTGAATTACATCAGCTCATGTTTTTTTTTTCAATCTCATAACTTGGCATGAGATGGGAAATAAAAAGCAGAATAAATTATTAATTGGTGGCATGCATTTTGCATGGACAGTCCATTGCTCATCTTGGGGGGTGTATAAAGCAGTGGGAAAATTGTTGATTGCGTTCGGCAATTCTTTTTTCTGTTCCACTTAACAAAGTAAGACCAAAATTGTTACATCCATTTTTATTCATAATAGTGAGATGCCCAGCAGCTGCATTAGTCCTGCCTTGCATCACTCCATTCACGCTTCATGTCACATGCCATACCATGTTATCCTCATTTCCATCATCTGTGCTTGGTCTCTTGACCTTACATTTGTACTCATTTCATTTTCACCTCATCTCCATTTACTCCACTCACCAGTAGTAGCTTCATCTCTTCTTTCTTCATGCTCCCCCAGTCCACCCTCATAGGTAGGGTCCATTGGTTGTTATCATGCCATATTTGTTTATTCATAATAACCATAGGTTTGGGACATGGATTTTACCATTTAATATGGCCATTTGGTACGCAGTCATATACAGTCAAAAGATTCGGTAGACTGCAAAGTTGTTAGTAAGTTAAAAAGCCAGGAATTTATCAAAGACAAAATGAACATAATTCATTTAGGTTTGTTACTTAACAGTGTTTTTTGAATTTTTCAAATATGCTCCATGCTTGTTAATATTCTGTTTTATTTGAAATAGAACAGTTTAAATACAATACAGTAGCCGCTTTTCCCAGTGTTGTCAGACCCCATCCTTTTGTCTTAAAGTTGTGTTACTGTCCGCTAACTATGTTTGAGCATGTATTAAGACAAACGATTTAAATGCCAAAAGTCACTGCTTGAAATTAGCGGTTAGCGGGTCATAATTTGCATTTTCCTCACTAAAATCAGGGCTGCTCTGATTGATCTGTGGCGATAATTATCAGCCGATATTAGTGAAAAAGTGTGAGATTGGTGAATTTGATTAAAGCGTATAAGCAGTCGAGTCAAGCTTGGTGGTACTTACACCACAACTACCTAGCTAACAACAAGTTTTGCTGACTACTAATGTGGGTCATCACATTGCAAACACACTCTAGAGTCAGTAACCATTACCTCTATGGTGGCAAATAAGCTACACATCTAAAAAGTATCATTCCTATAAGATATCAAGGAATGACTGAGAAGTTATGCTAATTGCTAAGATAAACTAATTCTGACACAGCTTGCGTGTTTAACACGGAATTAAGTGCTTTTAGAAGCGTATGTTTGAGCCCGAGTAGGGTGGACGGTTATTAGCCACCTTTTACATTTGTATTTGTATTTTAATGCATTATGGGTGAAAAATGCTACATGTTGAATTGCTGAGATCAGATGTGATGGTAAAAAATTTTAATGCCACTCTCCATTAAGATAAGTGTTTTTTAACAGAATGAATCATGAATAATGCAGATGAAGTATCTTTTTTTCATGACTTTGATACCAATGTTTCAACTAAAATAATGATTCGCCTTGTGGCGCTGGTTGGCGAACACATTGCAATATGGTTTATCGTTCATTTATGCTAACACAGTGTTCATAATGTGAGAACTGTCAGTGGATTCAAAATGATTTGGTTTTCTAAGTGAATTTGCCATTTACATAGTATGTAGTTCTTGTCTAAATTGAGAATTATTAGTGGGTGACTGACTGTTATGAATCTTGAATAGAAGCAAATCCCGTTGAAATCAGATGGTTTTGGAAGGTAGTCTGTCTCATTCTTATGATGCTCAACATGCCTTACTTATATTTTAATTTAATCCCAAGACCATATGCTCCATTTGAATACCAGCAGTTAAAATGTCAGTTTTCCATAGTACCGTATTGCCCCGAATATAAGACGACCCCGATTATTGGCTCGGATGGTTATGCTCTTTTCATCCCCGGGTGTCGGTCAAAACACAGGAGGTAAGACGTGGTTCAGTTTTGATTGCTTTACTGAATTATTGGCAAAAAAGTAACAGGCACTGTGGCTCATAGGGGCATACAGGCAAATTGGCAAAAGGGTATTGTGTGAAGCGTGTGAAGGGTGTGTGTGTGTGGTTTGTGGGGTGTGTGGGTGTTAGGCTTAGGGTTAAACACTCGTAGACGGCACACATTACATAACTAACTGCGCATAACGGTTCTGCTATACTAAATAACCATAAATGAAATACCCTCGGCAACAGCCAAACAAAAGTCATCGAGACAACAAAACACATTTGCTGGCGACCATTAGTCGCCGTGCCACTGCGTAACGGCTACTCATACGATGCGAGGCAAACTTAAAGGAGCGTGCCGGAGCTGTCAATCAAACGGCGCGCACACGAAGCAAACCGCAATCGGACAAACGGCACAACAGTGGACACTAGTAACAATGAAATGTATATACTCACTTTGTGTCAAAGACACACACGATGACAGCAACATACTCAGTCGATACCTGCAACCTTTAACTTGCCGCTGCGCACGAGCTCCAACAATCGCGATAAGCTGAGGTAACTCACGCGAAAGTTAAGGCGCCGTGACGTAACTTCACTTTAAAGATATCTGCCGCCATCTAGTGTTATGAATGGTTATAATGTCTCGACCCCGAATGTAAGACGACCCCAACTTTTTCAGTCTTATTTCAATGCAAAAAACATCATCTTATATTTGGGCCAAAACGGTATTTCTCCTTAAAGCAGTGCGTCTCAAATAGCAAAGCAGGCCCGCCAGGGGAACATGATAATTAGATACGATGTTATAGAGGTGTACTTATTACAATTTAATAGACAAATTCATAGTAACTGAGGTTAATTGGGGGGGGGGATATTTTCCTCTTTTTTCAAGTCAAGTTTATTTGTATAGCCCTAAATCACAAGCAGTCTCAAAGGGCTTCACATAGACAAACAATTGACAATTGACTTTTTGCGGAGCTTAACAGAAAAAAACCTAGCACTACCTTAGCACAAACTAATATAGTCGTTGCCCCCACTGTGGTATTTTCAAAGTGTATTATACAGGTCTCTAATTGCACATTCTTATATAGCTCAAAATTTGTGTAGTTTGAGGGCATGTTGTCTGATGTGATTAAATTCAATGAAGTCACCGTTAGGCTGTTCTGATGAACAGGTTGTGTTCAGTTGTGAGCCCTAAAGTAGTGGTGCACATCCTGGTAAATTCTACTTATTGCTTGTAATCTGTTTTTTTTTGTTTGCTGCTCCAAAACTATTTTGTCATTGTGTAAACTTGCTGATATACAAAGGTTGGGGCTCTGATTACCAGACCGCGTGTATGGGGAGAGATTTGTGTAAAAATTCCATCCAACCATTTTCTAAACCGTTTATCATCACGAATGATAAATCAGCTGGAGCATATCCCAACTGACTTCGGGCAGTAGGAGAGGTACACTTTGAACTTGTTGCCAGTAAATCACCATTGTGTAAAAATTTACTCACACAAATACAGCCGCAATTTTCCTATGTTTTTCAGATCCACAAATATATTGGTGATTTTCACATGTGTTATTCCAATCCACAATTATATTCATGATTTTCACGTGGTTTTCAGATCCACAAATACATTCATGATATTCACGATTTTTGGATCCACAAATATATTTGTCATTTTCACGTGGTTTTTTTTTGCATCCAAAAATACTTTCATGATTTTCATGTGTTTTTCCAATCCACAAATATATTTGTTATTTATTTTTGACATATCACAATGAACGGAAACAAGCCATCTTACGCTTCTTGTTTAAAAATTGAAAAACGGGAAGCAAGCCTTTATATTATCTTCTATCATTCGTTTATGAAATAAAAGTCAGGAAAGATAATGCAACTGCAATTGTTCCATCACAATGAACGGAAACAAGCCATCTTACGCTTCTTGTTTAAAAATTGAAAAATGGTAAGCAAGCCTTTATATTATCTTCTATCATTCGTTTATGAAATAAAAGTCAGGAAACATAATGCAACTGGAATTGTTTCCCCCTCGAGCTGGCTTTATCTTGAAGCCGGAAGGCGTTCTTCATGTGTTGCTACTTCTTCTATGCCGCTGTAGCAATATTTGCCAAATGCTTAATATATTGTATACGTCCGCGCATAAGCTGTCCCATAAATTATTTTCTATTGGAATTCTTTTTTCAATTATATCCACTGGGAAAATAGTATTGTCAATTCCTAACAAATTTCTTCTAACAAATTAAGTAAAAGAAGTACTCTACAAGTATTTTGTTTTAAAGTGGGAAAATGTGTTATTTTGTTGGATGTATTTTTTATCATAAACTTGCTACTCATTCTAGCTAGATTCCATATCCATAAATGTAAATATAGTAGCCAAAACCATCATTATCTTTGTTTTTCGGGTTAAGGCAAAACAAGCTCTTCGGAAGCACACAAAAAAAAACGTTTTTTGTGACGTGTGAAATAATTACCTCATAGAAGATCATATAAGGCTTGTTTTCCATTTTTCAATTGCCAATTTTTAAACGGGAGATCGTTCGCTCCCGTCCATGTATTTGTTCATTATGAAATTAAGAATATATTTGTGGATTTGAAAAACACGTGAAAATGGTGGCTGCATTTGCATGAATAATTTCAACACAAATTTCTCCTCTTAATTGCGGGGGTGAATTAGCTATCCAAGGTAAGTTAGTTTAGTGTTAAAAGAGCACCAGACAATGCCCTCATGTTAAATGGTCTACAGAGGGTGTAGGTGTGCCTGCCTCCATGGCTGTCTAACAGATGGCAACATAGA